>NC_080750.1:43085875-43388250 GCF_020826845.1 Diceros bicornis minor
AATAAGTAGTAGAGAAGGGAGAAGATGAGTATTTGTGTGGCCATGAGACCAGCTACAGCAGTGGAGGGCTGCCTTATAAGTGTTCCCAGGAAGGGAGACCAATAAGAATCATGGAGGAGTTCTACCCAACTGGGTGAACTTAGACAAAGCAATTAGATCTGAGCAGTGTGAGGGACGGACTGTAGTGAATACTACAATACACTTCCCAGATCTCCCTTGAAAAACAAGGAACAGACTTCTGGGAGTTTTGCCTGATGAAGTTTCACAGCTGGATCCCTCCATAGTAATTGTCCTCTTTTAAAGGATGCTACTCCCTAGAAGATTGCTCCCCTTCCTGCAGGCACCCTGCTTCTCAGTTGAGGATGTCTCCAAAGAGTTTTCATAGGTTCAAAGCTCCCTGTAGATTAGCTGAAACCTCTCTTGCTGCTGGATCACAGTTTAACTTTTCCTTCTGTCCAATTCTGTTTTTCTCACCCCCACAGGCACTCCTCAATAAACTTCCTGCATACAACTTTGAGAACTGTTTCCTAGGGAAACTGATTCACAACAGGATCTTAATCTAGCATTTATTTTTGTGTAGTGTTTTATAAGGATCTAATGTTATCTTATTCCATACAAAAAGCTTAGTGCTTCAAAGGTATTTATTGGAAAATCCATCAAAAGATGGAAAGGCCCACTGATATGTAATACCAGCACTATTACATATCAAGTGTGTGTACATGCTTTTCCCCTGCTTTTCTAGACTATTCTATTGACTTATCTGTGTACTCCTGTATTAATGCCACGTTGTTTTAATTACTACATATTTATCATAAATATTATTATCTGTTAGGACATGTCTCCTGTCTTTGTTCATTCTTTTTAGATTTATCTTGGCTATTCTTAGACCATTATTATGCCATATGAATTTTTAAATCCTGATTTCAAGTTCATAAAAATATGATTTAGATTTAAATTATGAATGAATGGAATTTATAAATTGATATGGTATAATTGGACAGCTTCTAATACAAGTCTTCTCATCCATTAACATGTTGTAAATATGTAGATATGTAGTTTCCTTTTATGTTCTTCATTTGGTTTTTCATATTTTTCTTTTTTGATATCCCTACTTATTTTATTGTTGCTATTAGTCAGTAGTGTCATTTCTTTTTATTTCTATCTGGATTAATTTCCTCTCTTGAGGATTCTATCCAAGATCATCACCCTGGCTGTCTACCTTCTGAAGGCACACACTGTGGCCTTACCTGACAGCTCTGTATTTTCCAGATATCCCATTTCTTGCCCTAGCGAAGAGAAGCCAAATTCTGGAGAATAATCACGTCCATGGCAGGCTGATAGGATGGTGGGATATAAAGGGCAAGATAAGTTAGGTTCACAGATTGCGAAATGCAACATCACTCGGTATTTTTCAGCAGCTGTACTGAATGTACAAAGGTTATATTACCTTGCATCCATCTTGGTTCTTGAATGCTTGGCTGTATTGATTTGATAGCAGCCCATTTTTGATTTTACAAAAAGTATTTACTGAGCAAAGAAAAATTACATAAAGCCAAATAGGTGTCACCTGCAGTAAAATAAAAGATTTCTTCAGCGATCCTAGGTTCCACGTAATTTTAGAGAAGCTCATATTGTTTAGAATTGATGTGTGTGGAGAAAGCCACTCCTATCACTCTTTTGGATTTGATATTAAAATCTTTCAAAGGAGCGAGCATTAGCGTGTACAACAGCTGGGTCAGGATTTGGTGGTGGATGTTGCAGGAAACAAAAAGATTTTTTGTTTGGTACGCCATCTCAGAATTAACACACATGGTGTTTAGATACAGATTCACAGTGTCATATGTTCAAGTAAACCTTGAGTCATTTCTGATGTGCTGACTGAGAAAATGTTTTATTGTTGGCCTTCTTGAGATGAGGAAGAAGTTTGGGGTTTTGAAATACATACATGGCTGTGTAAATCCTGTCTTAAATGTTATTTGGAATTCCACTTCTGGTTATGATGGTGTAAAAGGGTTTGTACTTACCTTCCCACCAAAAAACAACTAAAAAACCTGGACACTATATGTAATAACTCTTTTCAGACATCAGACAAATAGCAGTTCAAGATTGATCTCTGCGATAAGGGGAAAAAGTTGAACCCTGTCATTTTATCATCCCAGATTTCTTCTTGGAAATGGCACAGTGGCACAAAAAAGGAAACCGGTAGTCTTACTGGGTTGAAGAGACACAGATAGGAATTCAAGGACATTGAGACAGCTAGAATTTTCAGGGAAGAGTATTGTAGAGGAGAGAGCTATGCAGAGAAAGGGCTCCAGAAATGTACATGGGCATCCCATTAAATCTTTGGATCGATACCGTTTTGCACATATATAGGGCATGAGGCTGGGCAAAGAAAACCTCCTGAGAAAAGAAGACTTGCTGGGGAACATGAGGTCTGCACGTGTGAATGGTATGACTAAACAGCACTGGCTAATTCATTATAGCAATCATAATTATGAAAGCAGAGGAGAGTGAGATCCTTTGTTGAATTATAGAATACAATTAATTTGTTATTAGTTAATGACTTCTGTGGGAGTAAGAGGATGTTATGAAAACTGAGAGCATTAACAAATCTCCAGGGTCTTTAACTTTTTTACATTAAATATGTTTTGATTGTCCTTGACTGATGAGAGTACTTTAACTAGAAACAAATCTCTTTACAGACAGGTATTAAACAATCTTTGAACATGAGTATGATTTTTTTTTAAATCTGCAAAGTACACAATCATTGAAACACATTTTATTAACACATTTTACTTATAATTAAACTAGGAAGTCTGAATTTCTCAGATTATTTTTCATCCTAAATTAGGTAAACAAAAAAGATCTCACAATAGTGTTGAGGTAACTGAAATTTGGAGAGGCTAAGCAAACCTAATTATTCCTATTATGTTCTTTTCAAAAAATGGAGAAGCAAATTTTTGTGTTACTAATGGCCAATTAGAAAAACCAGAGATATTTTATGCATTAAAAAATCTTTACTTTTTGTTTTAATTTGAATTGAGGTTTGAATTAGATAACATAAAAATCAATACAAGTTTTTAGAGGAGTGAAGATATTTACATAAGTCACCAGGATCTGAAGGCAAGAAATAGTTATAGGAAATAAATTTTAAAATGTCAGTTACGATGATTATTAGAAAATTTTGTTAAAATGATATAAGATTATGTCAAAAGCACAGAACATAAAATAGTTTGATAAAAAGAACTTCCAGTATTTGGGCACAAAAAAACTACATTTTTGACAGAAATAAAACACAAATTCTAGTTTTTTCTCTCTTTGCATATCATCCATGTAATGATTTGCATTAAAAGATTCACAGGCCTTTTGCCTCATGAATAAACCCAACATATTTACTCAACTTTGTCAAAATATTAAATCTCATTTAAAAACGATCATTTGTAGGTATTATATCCCCAGGAAAATCAGGTTCACTTCCCTTAGACCTTTAAGGCATTGAAATCATATATGTTATGTTCTTCAACCACAAAGGAATAAAATTAGAAGAGAAACAGAAGGAACTTTGGAAAACTTACAGATACGTGGCATTTAAACAACACATTCCTAAATAATCAATGGGTCCAAGAAGAAATCATGAAGGAAATTAAAAAATACTTTGAGATGAATGAAAATGAAAACACAACATTCTAAAATTTATGGGATGCAGTTACAGTAGTGCTTAGAGCACAATTTGTAGCTGTGAATGCCTATATTAAAAAAGAATAAAGATTTCAAATCAGTAAGTTAACTTTCCACCTCAAGAATATAGGAAAAGAAGGGACAACTAGCCCCAAATGTTCATCTTCTGACGAGTAGATAAACAAAATGTGGTAGATCCATATAATGGAATATTATTCAGCAATAAAAATAAATGAGATATTGATAAATGGGACAGCATGGTTGAACCTTGAAAGCATTATGCTAAATGAAAGATACCTAGTCACAAAAGGACATATGCTGTGTGCATCCATTTGTATGAAATGCTGAGAATTAGACAAATTACAGAGATAAAAAGTAGATTAGTGATTGCCTAGGGCTGGGAGGAGGGGAAAATGGGTATTGACTGCTAATGGGTATGGAGTTTCTTTGTGGAGTGATAAAAATGTTCTGAAATTCTATTGTGGTGATGATTGTACAATTCTGTGAATAAAACACCACTGAACTGTACACTTTAAAGGATGAAGTGTGCAGTATGTGAATTAGATCTCAATAAACTTGTTATTTACAAAAAAACACAGGCTCTGCCCCTAGAGATTCTGATTTAGGTTTGGAGTGGACTCAGATGATTCATGTACTATGGGAACAGTGTGAGTTACTAGCTATGCTATTGTGTCTTCAGAAGACTGCTGTCAAAATGTGAATACAGTATCTGGGGAAGGCAAGACAATAAACATGTGCTATCCCACAGATATGAGTTAAATTGTGAGGTTTCCATCTGTCCTGTGGGCTCTGAGTGATTGAAACTCAATTATGAAAATTTTAGTGGCGAGAAAGTGGAAGATAGTTAAGATAAGCAGCTGATGATGAGGAGGTGGGAAGGGAGTCCTAGGAAGGACATTTAGTAGGGGAAAGGGACGTTGAGCTGTATGTGAAGCCCACTATTCTTAGATTAACACTGGCTCTATCTGCCTCTCAACTTAAATATCAGGGTAAAAATGATAGCTAACATGTATTAAGTACGTATTTTGTAGCAGGTGATATTCTAAGTGCTTTTTAGTGTACTAACTTGTTGATTACCTACAAAAATGCATGAAATTGATCCAATTATTATATCAAAAGAGGAAACCAAGGCACAGAGAGATTATCATGTCTCAAATCACATTGTTAATGCATTAAAGAGCTAGCATTCAAACTTTGTAGTCTTGCTCTGGAGGCTTGTAACCACTACACTACGTTGCTGATTCTAATACTGCCTGGGAATCACCAGTGAAGGCAGATGGTAGAAGGAAATGCTGCCAGTTAACTTTATTTGTGGCTTCTAGAGGCCTTGACGAGGCTATGTGGTACTTTAGAGAGGTTGGGTAACACAATGTGGCAGTGGAAATGAGCGTGAAGATTTGGATTTGGACCATCTTGAGTTTGAGTTCTGACTCTGCTACTTATTGACTGGGAGATTGTGGGCATTTGACCTGTGTAGGTCAGAATTTCTTCATCTATCAAAGGGGAAAACAATATCTTCTCTGCCTCGTCCACAGACTTGTGGTGAGATTCGAACTCAGATAATACGTCTCAAAAAGCTTTGTAAACATCAGTGTTTCATATAAAGGTAAGGTGGTGGAATGCCAACAATAACAGATTAAAACCACAGCAGAGGTCCAGCTTTTAGGTAATCATGTTTCCCGGAGGATCTTAGATTAATAAGTGGTCTGGGAAAGAAAAATCTTTCTTTTCAGAACAGCCCTTAGAGTTGAGAGATCTCCATTGCAGTTTGAGGATAGCTGTCTCTTAAGTCTCCTGTTGGTGCATGAGGAGTAGCTAAGCTCATTTTTAAATAATTGACATTTAAACAATTCTATCTAGAAAATTATTATTAGTTTTTTGTGGAAAAAAAAGTTGGCAGAAGAAAAGTTATTTTGGAGTACCTCAGCCAGTGGAACTTTCGCCTCCATCTCAGGTCAATGGCTCAGCAAATCTTTCAGAAGTCTGGCTGCGGCGGCAGCTGTTGCTTGGGTGAACAGGCTAGGAAACATTCACCCATCTCCACAGCTCACTTCAAGTTGTAGTGTCACTCTTCAGTCAGGTGGGGTCTGTCTTTTATGTCTGTGTTATATACAGTTCAATGGCAAGAGGGAAGAGGAGAAAGGATTTGATTTTGATTTCAACTTGCTCTGATTAGGGGGTGGTGGAGGCCTTTTTCTGAATGTACTATGAGGATGGCAGGCAGATGTCTTCTTAACATTTCCACCGGAATTTAGAAAATTTTGGAAAGTGTGTTCAATGACTTTCTGGTAGCTGTGAGATTTCATAGCTCCTGAATGTGCTAATTTAATGTTTGTTTAGTTTAAGTAGCCTTGTTTTGAAATGGTAGCAAAGAAGGCTCTGAGGATCTTTTTGAAGGAGTGTTGTTTTGGAATGTAGTGACAAGCTCATAAACTATAGGTCATAACTGTGCCCAGTTGATCATTAATTTGTTTTTCTGCTTCTGGGCAGAACAGATCCTGCATATTTGCACCAGACCTTAATGCTGATGATTTGAACAACGAAAAATATCTGTACTTTTATTCCTATTTCAGAGGCTGTGAAGTATAAAGGAAAAAATGCTGAGTTAAAAGCCTAGAGCCTGGGGTCTTACCACCTTTCTGCTCTACTGGGCCCCTTTATCCCTCTCTATCTCTTTCTTTTTAACTGGTACGATAAAAACCTACAGATAGATTTCTGGGGCTAGTTGAGGAAATTGTTTACCAAGAGTTTTTTAAGAAATTAGATGTTATATTTTCTGCCATGGCTGGATTCATTAATCAACAGGTTGATGTAGTTTAAAATAACTTAAAGAAGTATTTAAGGGAGCCACTTATCATTAGCTCCAATAATATGATAAGAGTTTGATTCTAATCACAGTGGATCCTTATGTGTGTAAATAATGAGGATGCTTAATACCATTCCTGCTTTATATTGATCCAATGTATTCAAGAATACCTCATCAAATAAAGATGACGCTTGGCTTCTGTCCTTGGAATTTTGTATCCTACGTGTGATTTGTTACCCCAGCGTCACTATTGGGAAGGGAATGTTCCTGTCCTCTGGGCTCTGCTTCTTCTCCTCTGCCCATGCCCTTACTAGGTGTCTTGCCAGGGAGGAATAATTATGGATTAGACTAGGCAGAGCTTGGAACATGGGTTGGATCCTCCTTCATTGCTGGGCTGGGTAGGTTACTACGGCTCAGTGGTTGTGTGTGACTCTCTCTTCTGCTCCCCTAGGGAGACCTGACCAGGTTGCTCTCTCTCCTTCTCTTTCTTCTGAATATATAGTTGAGCATCCAAGAGGAATCATGCTCCTTTGGTTCCTGGTTTTTCATACTGCATTGGTCCAGTCCTTCCAGGCATACCAAAGATTGACTTTCAGAAGATAAGAGTCCTACTTAGGTTCATGTCTGAGTCACATACTCCAACTCAGCTTTCACCAAAAGGCCTGTTTGACAGTATCTGCTATTGGCTCACTTATAAATAAATACTTGCTTCCGTGTATGACTAGTCACCCTTTCTCAGAGTTCCCTGGGATGGAGCAGTGAGTAACAGCTCAGGACTTGGGTATTCTTGATTATAATATTCTCAGAATAAAAAGAAACATGTTTTAGAACTCCTAACAGCAAGTGTTCCACACCTTGCTTGTCTGACTGACTTTTGCTTTGCCTACATTAAAATGGAAAGCACGTTGACCTGGCGATCTTTGATTCTATTTGTTCTAAGCTCTGCCTCTTGCTCCTTCAGTGACCTTGGCCCTTAATTTCCTCATTTGTAAAATAAAGAAGTTGAACTAGATTCCTTCAAGGTCACCTCCAATCTTTAACGTTCTCTGAATGAAAATGTCCCTCTTGTGAGTTCAGAGCCCACTTAGATAGGAAATTTATTTTTATTTTTAATCTTTCCTCTGTATTTCCTTTTGAATCTCAATCTTCCTCATTCTCTCTCTCTCTTTTTCTCTCTGACACACACACACTTAAAAGCGAATTAAATACAGTGAATGGAGAAAAAATTGTACATGACATAAAATGTTTATGGGGAAATGGAAGAAAATACCCAGAGTAAAGCAGATCTCACCATATTTAAGAGGCCTTTTAAAAAGCAACTTCAGGGGCCGGTCCCTGGCTTAGCTGTTAAGTGCACGTGCTCTGCTACTGGCGGCCCGGGTTCGGATCCCGGGCGGGCACCACCGCACCGCTTCTCCAGCCATGCTGAGGTGGCATCCCACATACAGCAACTAGAAGGGTGTGCAACTATGACATACAACTATTGACTGGGGCTTTGGGGAGAAAAAGTGAAAAAAAGGAGGAGGATTGGCAATAGATGTTAGCTCAGGGCCCGTCTTCCTCAGCAAAACGAGGAAGATTGGCATGGATGTTAGCTCTGGGCTGATCTTCCTCACAAAAAAAAAATAAAAAGCAACCTCAAGTCAAATCTTGTGGTGTCAGAGGAAGCAGATCAAGCAGCCTCTAATCTGCCTCATTTATGGCCTTTTCACATAACCTGGGGTATCACATTTTTTGAAAGAATGAACCATGCCACACTCTGAAAAGAGCTTAACGTTTCTGTGAATAACATAATTAAAATGAAGATTCACATCAATGACTTAATCTGGGCCGTTGCTTTATGAAGAAGTTCAGAAAAGAGGATTTACTCAGAAGGCCTGTGGAGACGATAGTAAAAAATAAAAAATAGGGCTCAGCCTTGAAACTGGAGGTTACACAATCGCAGAGGGCAACCACTGAGTCCAAGCTGGATGAAATGGCTCTGCTTGGAAACGCAGGCCAAAGGGACAGAAGAAAAACTGGATAGAGAAAAGGAGAGCAAAATCGGAGATACAAAATTTAGTATCTCAGAATGAGTACATTAGGCTAAACCTCATACTACATAGCTGAAGACCAGAGCTAGTCAGAGCTCAGAACCTGGGAACTAAGAGAGCAACAAAGGGAATGGAAACTCAGCACCTGCTCTGTGTAGTTCTCTGATGTAAAGTCTTTTATCTCCTGTAGTCTTTGCATCTTTCAGCAAGGCGGTATGAATCTCATTTTACAGACAAGGAAATGGATAGTTGGGGAGGTTCTATAACATCCCCAATGTCACAAAGTGTTTAAGGAACAGAAATAAGATTTCACATTTAGGTGTCTGACCTCAAAGACTCCTCTCTGACATCACTTCCTCTACATTGGAGGGATGGCCTACCTGGGAAGCGACACTGTACATCCTACTGGGCTAAGATGAGTTTGAGAGCTTGGTTCTAGAAGGTTGCTTTTATAACACAATGCCTTCAAAGAAGCTAAAAATAGAGCTGCCAGACAACAGGATTCTTTTTTGTGCTTAATCCTGGAGCTTTCAGGCATTAGAATTCTTTGTATTGTTTGTGCAGATATTCAATATTATCCTCATATCCTTGAGGAAATATTTTTTGCTCTGGTGAATACTTATTTGATTTCAGTCTACAATCTCTGCTGATACCTGGTACTTGGTGCATTTTTGCTGCATCATCTAATGTGGAAGAGAGGGGAAAGGACAATGAGAAGTGGTGGAGGGAAAAGGCAAGCTCATTACCAACTTTTATCAACATCCCAGAGGAGGTTCTGTTTCACGCACAAATTGCTTGCTACATATTATTCATAGAGTCATTCAGTGAAGACAATGAACTGTCAAATACAAAATAATCACTTCCATTCACACATGGAGTTTGTCTTCCAGTTCTAATTATTATTTGGACACTTTAAGGGAGTTTTGGCCCAAGTCAGCAGAATGTTGATTTTGTACTAACTTTTCTTTGCACTGTTGGGAGACCATTATCCATGGGTCTCTCATGTTTCTGTGTGTCTTATGACAGAGGTACTAACCGCCCTCTTATTCTTAACTACCCCTCAGCGTTTGCATAGCAAACAGCCTTGAAAAGATAGTGTCTTTCTCCAAAGCAAAGAGCAGGCATACTTCCTCTTGAGTAAAAAACCAGTCTCTCTCTAGAGCAAAGGACAAGCATGCATACTGCCAATTATAAAAGATTAAGCTTCCTCTCTGTTAATGCAAACCACTCTGTGTGCAGCCATCTGTGACCATTTATGTCCCCTCTGTGGGACTTGGGACAAGGGGAGAAAAATGCAAATGTGCTGATGCTCATGCTGCTTGCTATGCCATAAGTAACAAAGTCCTTCGTCTCTGACTCAGGAATCTTGTTTCTTCTGCCAGCATCCATAAACTGCTAATGAGTTGTGGCAGCCTAACTTGTAAGCTCTTTTGATGAGCCTAAAAAAAGGTAACTTCTAGAAGCAAAAGTTTTAAAGATTTATATTGCCTTCCGTTGTGATTATTGCATTTGAAATGGGCTCTGTGTGGATGTGAAAGACCAGATCCTTAAAAGTGGAAACAAGTAGAACTACACAAGTTCAGAAAACATTGAAGTCTCAGGGAGCATCCGAGGGGCAATGTAAATAAATCAAAGAAATTCTCTAGGACTAAACACTTACCCAAAGCTCAATTTTATCTAATACATGGTAGGCATATATTGACGTTTGTTAAACTGAATTAAATAAAAGCCATTTTGCTTAACTCATTACGCACATAGTACCCATGGCCAGTCCATAGTTAAACATTTACAAAATTTGGCAGCTTGATGGATGGAAAGAACTAGTTTCTGGACAGAGAGAGATAGAGGGAAAAAAACAAGTATTGTAGAAGGATTGTGAAAGGCTGGGAAAATGAAATTCCGAGGAAGGGCTTCCAGCTCAAATATGATTTAACAATAGAATAATCAAGTTTCCCAAAGAACACAAAACTTCTCTGAACCATTCTTATCACTAAATAACAGGAGGAAGAGGGTGATGCTGTTAATAAACCACATTTGTGCATGTGGATATACCTACGTATCCTTCATATCTGAGAGCTGGGCTTCACCACATTATCTAGGCTTCTGGTTGTGACTGATAAGCCAGAGTTCAACCATACAGGCTTGCCAAACCTTTAGTTTAGGACTGCAGCTCCTATTTGCAGAGCCTTGTTTTTATTGGCAAATCTGCACCTTTGCTGGGAGACTGACTCCCTGCTCTCAGACAAAGTTCCTCCTGGCTACATTCCCGGCTCCTTGTTGATGCACCCCAAATTGGTCTCATTCTTCATGCTCCTGTTAAGGCCCTCTGTATAGCTTAGGACAGATAGCAGAGGCTTTACCTGATTTCAGCTGCTGTTTATTATATTTTTTATTGTCCTTTATGAAAATAGATTTATTATTTTCTCCATTAATTTTTATGCTTATGAACTGTCCATATCCCTGGTCTCTAGCTTTTTTGTTTGCTTGAGGAAGGCTCTCCCTGAGCTAACACCTGTGCCAATCTTCCTCTATTTTGTATATGAGTCGCCACCACAGCATGGCTGATGAGTGGTGTAGATCTGTGCCCAGGACACAAACCTGCAAACTCAGGCTGCTGAAGCGGAGCATGTGAACCCAACCGCTAGGCCATGGGGTTCGCCCCTCTAGCTTATTTTTTGAACTTTATCTTTTATTAAAATACAATTTTTACATACATGTACACATATATAACAAATTATGCACAAATATGTACAATAAAAATGCATGTGTTCCCATCAAACAGATCAAGAAATAAAATTCTGGAAGCCTCCTTCATGCTTTCTTCCAATAAGTACTGCTCCCTCCTCTCCAAGGTAGTTAATCTCTTGACTTCTAACACCAGAGAGAAGTTTTGTCTTTTTATGAAAATGATGTAAATTGGAATCAGATAGTATTATTTTGTGTCTGGTCTCTTTGAATTAGAATTATATTAGTGAGATTTATCTACATTATTGCATATAGTCCTTGTTATAGTACACACACACCCCCCCCACCCCCCCCACACACATACACCATGCTTTATACAGTCTACTATTGATAGTAGGGTTGTTTCCAATATTTGGCTATTACAAATACTACTTCAAGAATAATTTTTTATATATCTTTTGGGGCACATGTGTATACCACTGTGTTGGAAATATAACTAGGAGTGAGTGGAACTACTGGGTATAGTACATCTCAGTGATGATTAATTTTGTGTGTCAACTTGCCTGGCCATGAGGTGCTCACATTAAACATTATTTCTGGGTGTGTTTGTGGGGGTGTGGATGAGATTAGCATTTGAATTGGTGGACTCAGAAAAGTAGATTGCTTTCCCCAATGTGAGTGGGCATCATCCAATCCATTGAGGGCCTAAATAGAACAAAAGGAGAGGGAAGGAAGAATTCACCTCTCTTTGCTTCCTGCCTGCTTGAGTTGAGTCATCTCATCTCATCTTCTTTGGCCCTTAAACCAGCTCCCCTGGTTCTCAGGCCTATGGTCATGGACTGAATTACACTTCTGGCTTTCCTGGGTCTCCAGTTTGCAGAAAGCAGATTTTGGGACCTCTCAGCCTCCATAATCATGCAAGCCAATTATTCCTCATAATAAATCTCTTTCTTTCTCTATCTCTTTCTCTCTATATCAGCCACATTCTCACAGATACACCTGGAGATATATATATATATATATATATATTTATCTCCCACTGGTTCTGTTTCTTTGGAGAACACTGACTAATACAGTGTGTGTGCTCAGTTTAACAGATACAAAAAAAAATAGTTTTCTACAGAAGTTGCATTAATTGCAATCCTACCAACAGTATGTGCGGGTTCCACCTCCTGGTCAGCACTCAATATTGTCAAATTTTTAATTTTCTTATGTCTGTATAATCTCACATTGGACATTAATTTGCATTTATCTGATGGCTAATGAGGTTTAGCATATAATTTTGGTAGGATTTTTGGTCTTTGCAGTATTGGTGTTGTGCCATTTTCTCTTTCTTCTCTTTCTGAAACCACAGTTACATGTGTTAGATCCTTTATTCCCACGTCCCCTTTGTTTCTTGTGCTCTTTTCTAAATATATTATCCTCATAGCTCTTTATTCTTCAGTCTGTGCATTTTTTATTCACTTATGTTCTAAAGGATTAATTTTCTCTTCAACTGTGTCTAATCTTCTGGTAATGCCATTTACTGAGTTCTTAATTTCAGTTATGATAATTTCATTTTTAGAATTTCATTTGATTCCTTTTATTGTTACCACTTCTCTACTGAAATTATCTATCTTTCCTCTAGTTTATCGAACATATTAATCACAGTAATTTTAAAGAATGTAACTTTGATAATCTCCTGTAGATATATTTTTATTCTCTCTCTCTCTCGACAGATCTCTTTGGTCAAGTTGTCTAATCTGCTAATTCTGGTAATATTTAATTAAATGCTGGAAAATTATAGAGCAATAATTTGAGGTGATAGAAGATTTTATCTTTCTGTAGGAAGAATTTATTTTTCCTTCTAGGAGACAAGTATATGTTACCTTAATGCATCTAGGAATTGAACTTATTTGAATCTCTTTGTGAAGCCTGGCATATTTTTGCTTCATTACTACTCCTAGAGTGTAGATTTTCTGGGGTCCCAGCTAAAAATCTTGGTTATTTAGCACAATCATTCCTTCTGGGGCTGCCAGATTTCATAAAAACAAACAAAAAAACCTAAAGCAAAAAGAATGCCTAATTAATTTTGAACATTAAATGTCTAACATTATGTGAGACGTGCTTATGCTACAAAAAAATTGTTCTTTATCTGAAATTCAAAGCTAACTGGCATCTTGTATTTTATCTGGCAACCTTACTTCTCTCTTATTGGATCTTCTCTTCAATTTCCCATTAGCCTATCCCATGAGACTTCTGAAGTTACTGCTCAGTTTCTCTTCTACCAATTTCTACTTAGCTTCTGAATCATGCTTTGGAAATGACAAATACCTCAAGGGGAAATGTAGTGCTAAATATTAGGCTCACCCCTGAACTTTCTTTTTTTCTTGATCTTAATCTCTTAAGTCCTCACACAATTATAACTGTCTGATGTTTTCTAGAAAATTTATAAATAGTTTGTTTTAGACACCAGCAATTAGAATAGAAATCCTAGGTTGTCCAGGATTCTAATTTTAAATCTACTTATTAAAGTTACTATTTCTGATTTGTGAGTATCATTAATAATAATAATAGAAGATAGCATATTGAGTACAAAATGTATGTCTGGCAATATTTTAAGTATTTTACACAAATTGACTAATTCTCACAAAAACTCTTTGAGATAGGCACTATCATTATGCCCATTTTTCAGATAAAATTTCTTAAGAAACTTCATGGGATGTCTGTTAAGGACCAAGGAGTACAGTAGCAAAGAATTTAGAAAATATTTATTGCTCTTAGTTTGAGCTTACCACAATGCCTAGTATTAAATAATCACTCCATAAATAATTACTAGCGGTCACTGGAGAGTTTTCCTCTCAAGTGACACAAATCGCATTAGCTATTTGAATTTAGTTGGTCTTGGCAGTGCCTACCTCACTTAGGATCCTAGTCTTTAAACATCTTTATACTTTTGTTGTGTGTTTCTCCAGGCAACTTTGGATCCATGTTTTTCAAGCCCCGTTTTAGTAGCAGTTGCCCAATACCCAAAAGACATAAAAGTTATTTACTCTGGTTGAAGAAACAGTGACACAACCCACTCAGTTATCCTCTCTCTGTTGTGGACTTAAAACCATCCAGAAATCTCTAGGGCTCTGGGGCAACACATATTTTTGAAAAATTTCCACTCTCACTCCAACCTGATTGTTCCAGAAATTTCATGATAGTAAAATATGATTCCAGCTCATGAGCATAGTTGATTGATCCAGGAGTGGGAACTGGCTGCAAACCGAGCCAGTTTGAACTATTGTCTAGCATTTTGGGGAAATGGGTTGAGGAAGAAGCTGAACTCTAAGATATAAAGGAAACAATTCTTGGTCTCATCACAGGTAACTTCGATTTCTCTCCTAAACTTTGGAGTTTCCTACTTGGAAACATTGATTCTTTACTTATTTCTACTGAGGAAAGTAACCAGAAATCTCTTATGAAGTCTTTCAATGGATTGTAAGCCTTTTGAGGGCCCAGGCCATGTGCTTTTGCCACTTGGCACCCTCTACAGCAATGGTCAGAGTTGCACTCATGTTTTTTGAGGACAGAACAAGAACTTGGAAAGGGTGGATCTGCATGGCTAAATTATAGGAAACTATAAATTCTTTATCAATGCACTAGGTCACTGGTTCTTCAGCTAACTTCAGGGGGTGTCATGCAATCTCCCTGGACAAAAAAACGATTTTTTTTTGTATTTATTTAAAATTTGGAAGAGAGATGACACAAAATCATACAAAAAAACAACACAGGTTCACAACTGCACAAAGTCAAACAAATGCACCAAAACAAAGAGATAGACAAGGATGAGTAAGAGTTGTTATAAGAACCACAAAACGAGTTTGAATAGAAGTATGTATCTTCTGAGGACTCAGTCGCATAATGTTTTTCTTCTCCAAGAAAGTCTGGTGGTTGAAAACGAAGGAAACAAAGAAGGATGAGAGGAAGAGTGGCAGAGAGAGAAAAGAAACAGGGAGGAAAGATCTTTAAAATCTATAATGAGTCTTAAAAAAGTGGCATACAGATAACTTGAGAAATCATCAAAGCAGAGGTGACTTGAAGTAATAGATGATATAAGAGGGATGTTTTTGACAGAACAGTGATATCATCAAAGTGGGGGAGACAGTAAAAATCAGGAAGAGGATAGCAACTCTGCTCTTCATCCTGAAAGTCATCTTGGGTACATAAGGCCAAAAAACTCTGAGGGTAGAGCTGTGGAACATTGCACAGATCAATATGGTTGAATCAATTAACTACTTACATTTATATGAGGCACTTTGATGGCAATGAACACAGATTTGGACCTAGAGAGACCTCAATTTAAAGCCCAACTTTCTGCAAATGTTTTCTTGTCTGTAAAATGTAAATAATAAAGTTTATCTTATGACTTTTTTTTTTAAACTTTAATCTTTAATCACCTAACTCTTTTTTTTTTTTTTTTTTTGAGAAACATCAGTCCTGAGCTAACATCCATGCTAATCCTCCTCTTTTTGCTGAGGAAGACTGGCTCTGAGCTAACATCTATTGCCAATCCTCCTCCTTTTTTTTTTCCCCCAAAGCCCCAGTAGGTAGTTGTATATCGTAGTTGCACATCCTGGTAGTCGCTGTATGTGGGACGCGGCCTCAGCATGGCAAGAGAAGCGGTGCGTTGGTGCGTGCCCGGGATCCGCACCCGGGCCGCCAGTAGCGGAGTGCGCGCACTTAACCACTAAGCCACAGGGCCGGCCCTTATGACTTTTTTTAAGTCTCACGTTCATGAACTGAAGTAACCAAAGCCATGAACCTGTCCTTGAAAACAACATCCTAAGAAGCAAGGCATGGATCTTTAACACCGTATGGAGTGTGGTCCCATTCTCTTTGCTGGTAATGGAGATATCAAACCCAGTGTTCCATGGTCATTAAAAGACCCCACTTCTAGCACTAATATTAAGAGATTCTGACTGTGCAAAACTTTTCATATATGAAGTGCATATGTTCTGAAGCATTCAAAAACTGGATAAAAGTAAAGAAGACATAACCTATCAAAATGAAACAGTGCAGACACATCTGTGACTAATGCTCCTTGTGTTTGTCATGCTTTTCTATTTCTTACTCCACAGAACATTTTAAAGTGAACTGCATCCAAACAGCACAGTTTCAGGTCACAGAGGCTAAGAAAAACAACTCTCTAAATAGGAGAATGCTGCCTCAAAACAAGAATGCTGCTTGGAAGGAAGAATAATTCTACTGGAAAAACATATTAAAACAAAAAATCAGAAAGAAGACCAAAAGAATGTAAACCTATTTCCTCAGGCAGACTCTGTAGGCATGTTAACTTATTTTACTTTCTCTTTCAGTAAGTAAGAAGATGTGGTATATATACACAATGGAATACTACTCAGCCATAAGAAACGATGAAATCCAGCCATTTGTGACAACATGGATGGACATTGAGAGTATTATGCAAAGTGAAATAAGTCAGAGGGAGAAGGTCAAATATCGTATGATTTCCTTCATTAAGTAGTAGATAATAACAACAATAAAACACATAGGGACAAAGATTAGATTGGTGGTTACCAGAGGGGAAGGGGGGAGGGAGGAGGGTGAAAGGGATAATTCGGTACATGTGTGTGGTGATGGGTTGTAATTAGTATTTTGGTGGTGAACATGATATAATCTATGCATAAATAGAAGTATAATGATGTACACCTGAAATTTTTACAATGTTATAAACCAATGTTACTGCAATAAACAAAAAATAAAAAAATAAATAAAAACAACAAAAAAAAATAAAGAAAATTGGTCAAAGAAGAGATTTGCTTTTACTTTCAACTTTAACATTTTAAATGGACATACTGCTATCTTCTTTGAGGAATTCTGGTACGATTCTCATTTACAAATGTTTTCCTTAATGAATAAGGCACGGAGTGGTGTCCTGGCTACTAAATAGCCTTTATTTTTTTTTGTTTTCTGCAATTGCTTCCTCCCCACCCACCTATAAATTATAGTAGAAATGTTGATGTTGCATTTGTGCCTATGGAGACCTCCTGTCATTGGATAGGAGCGTGAAAAGTCAAGGATATTAACTCAAAAGGTCACACTTGTACAGGTACTTCGTTTCTCAAATTTGTTTTTGGCATGAGACAGCAACCGTTTCTCCATTGCTGCAGTGTGAGACTCAGGAAATTGCTCCTTAGCTCATCTCTGTTGCCCAAGGTCATTTCCCAGACTGTGGGATCCAATTTGGACTGTTGTGTAAGCAGCAGAAATGTTAACCAAATAATAATTTATACAATGGCATGAATTAGTATAGACGGATGGAAGAGGGGGAGGTGACGCCACAGAAGTAGCTACAAAGCTGGTTATTGTGGTTTCTTTTCCAACTCATCCTGGAAATATTGAAACATGGTTTGTAGCTAAGGAACCAATGAAAAGAGAAGTCTTTTGATTGGCATGATTAGCTGTCTTGCAGTACGAAATAAGAGAACACAAGGATAAACATGGTTGGGTGTAATTCTGCAAGTCTATAGTGAAAATAATATTAAAAGTATCAGTTTAATGGCAAGACCAGGACACCTTTCCCTCATGTGCTTTCACGTCCTTTACCTCCTTTCTCCTATTATCTGCGCACTGTGAGGTGCTCTGCAATCAAAGAGACCTACGATCAAATAAATTTGGGAAACTGCATATGCTGGGTTCCTCTTGGGTATTTGGAATGTAGAGCAAAATGTCAAAGGCTTTGAGGAATTCTAGGTAAAGAACTTGGCCACTTTGTTTAATCCAGATTTTTCAGCAGCTATTTGACCATAAAATCCTTTTGATTTTTTTTTTAATCATATGACATTTACATGAATAGTAGAGTGGGGAACTATCTTCTGATAAATTAAAGGAGTAATCAAGAGCTATGGATTTTTAAACTCTTTTTTTTCTTCTACTTTGCTGGATATGTGGTCAAAATATTCAAGGTTACATTTTCTCTGTTGGTGAGACAAGGGCTCCAATAGTAGTGTTAACCATTGAGTAAGCCAGTGTCTCTTTCCTATCAAGTTCCTACAGGGCTTAGAGTTTGTCTGTCTTGATAACTTTCCCCCTCCTCTCCCACGGTGCAGTTCTCCTGGCCATGGCAGCACCCTCTGAGGCAGGAGATGAGACGCCCTGCTGTTTTGTGTCTCCTCAATTCTTTAATCCAAGGATCAAAGTTGGCTTTGGAGGCCTGAATGTAAATATTATATATTATTCATTTATTTATTCATCTATACATTCACTGTATTTTCTAAAATTTTTTCTGTTATTTGTCTTTGGTCCATCTCTATCAACTGCCTCCTCTTCCTTTAAAGCCACAATTTTTAAAAATTTCTGTTTATAAGCATCTATTAGCTAAGGTAATGCTCACTGCAGTAACAGGCAAGCCCTCATATCTTATCCATTAGTCCAAACAAGTTTATTTCTCTGCTCACGAAATTCAAAGTAGGTGTGTCTGATCCAGGCTCCTTCTATTTTGTGGCTCCATGATCTTCTTCATTTGGCCTCCAAAGTCTCTGTGGAGGGGAAAGAGCATGGAGAATCACACTTGGGAGATTTTACAGGCCAGGTGTGAAAGAGGCACAAATCACTTCTGCTCTCTTCCCATGGGCTACAATTCAATCACACAGCACACACAACTGTAAGGAAGATCAAGGAAGATAGTCAAGCTATTTGCCTATGAAGGAGGGGAATGGGCCTGCTTAACAGCAATGTAAACACTGGCACCAAGCATCTCTAACTTGAGGAGGGCTGAAAAGACTGCATTTCAAGTATTTTGGGAGGAATTTCATATTGCTAGCTATATACCATGTCTTCTTTGTCCATTCACTCGTTGATGGGCACTTTGGTTGTTTCCAAGTCTTGGCTATTGTGAATAATGCTGCAGTGAACATAGGGGTGCATAAATCTTTTCGAATTAGTGTTTTTGTGCTCTTTGGATAAATCCCAGAAGTGGAATAGCTGGATCATATGGTAGTTCTTTCTTAATTTTTTGAGGATATGTAGGAGGATATAAGGAATGGATACAGATGTGGTGTATATATATACAATGGGATACTACCCAGCCATAAAAAATGACAAAATGATGCCAATTGCATCAACATGGATAGACCTTGAGGACATTATGCTAAGCAAAATAAGTCAGACAGAGAAAGCCAAATACCATATGATTTCACTCATATGTGGAAGATAAAAAAAAAAAGACAAAACAACAACAAGAAACAAACACACAGACATAGAGAATAGATTGGCGGTTACCAGAGGGAAAGGGGGAGGAGGGAGAGCAAAAGAAGTAAAAGGGCACATGTGTACGGTGATGGATGGTAATTGGTCTTTGGATGGTAAACATGATATAGTCTACACAGAAATCAAAATATAATGATGTACACCTGGAATTTATATAATGTTATAAACTAATGTTACCTCAATAACAAATTAAAGAAAAACACTTGCTAGCTGAATGAAAATGAAAGGTGAACTATTGTATTTCACCAATGCCCTTACATGTTTCATGAGCATAGATATTCCTAACCAAAAGAGTTTACCAAGAAGACAAATGTGACAAACAACACTAAGATTACTATTTGAGCTGAATCCCAGTTAGAAAAGAAGATGAATAATGGAGAAAAGCCAAATATTTGTGAAACATACACAATTCTCTGAAAGAATCATCTTTATGCAAGCAATGAGCACACTATATTTCGTGTTTCATTAAAATTTTAATGGACCATTTAGACTTTTAAAAGCTTTGTCTTATCATTTTTATTAAAAGACCTGTATATCTAACTTTTAAACCAGCTCCCTGACAGCAACGAATTTCAAAACCTTCCCAAATGTGACATGCCATATTGCATTCTTAGGAGACAATTTTGTAATGAACCCCAAAATTTTAATATTCTTATTAAGAGGAAAAAGTTTTCAAAGTTACCACCTTTTTGGGGAACCAAAATTTTCTTTAGATTCAGAGAAATAAAATAAAATTCATGTTATAAATATCTTCTTTAAAAAAAAACCATGCAGAATAACATGTTCTTTGCTCACCTCACTATAATTGATAGTATTAAGAACAGTAATTACATGGGAAAATTGGGGTTTTGGTTTTCAAGAAAATGTAGTTTTTTACTCCAGGTCCAAATTGATTTTAATAACTGCTGATGTAGTTGCTTTCAACAGGAGTTTATGGCTCAAGTATACAAATTGCTTTAAAAAATGATGGTGCTTCCAGAATTTTTGTTTGGTATTTTTCTTGGCTATTTCCTCTAGCTTCTTCTCTTTCTTCCAAATCTTCACCAATTCCTTCCAAATTTCTGTTTCCAGATCTCTTGGCTAAAAGACAGTGAATCTTCCTCCAGCAAACATCCTCATAACCTAGGCTCAAACATAAAGGTTAAAAACAAACAAACAAACAAACAAACAAATGATTACAAGAAAGGCAGAGTACATGTGATTCCTTATAGGATACTGACTAAATTAGATTTTGCTCGTTCCTTTTTTTTCTTAGTCTATCCATACATTGGCCATACAAAGGCCAAAACATTTCATTTCCAGATCCCTTGGATTTTATACTCATTATCACAAGTTTTGTCCACTTGAGTGGATATGCTAGAAATGTTACAGACATTTTAAGGCCAAGTTGTAAAGCTGGCCCCCTCCCCACTCCCACTAGCCACTCTGTGTCTTATGCGGAAGTGATAAAGGGTATTACCAATATGCTGTTAGTTGACCGTTGTTATCATTAAGAAAATTACCCTGAGACCTGACATTTTACTATTATTAATTAATTTTTTCACCAGGATTAATCTCTCTCTGTGGTCCCTGTTGAAAAATAATTAAATTCCCTTGGGAGGTTAACCCTTCAAAGAGATAGAGAAAGAAGCAGCTCAGATCCATTTTATTCTTTTTTTTTTTTTTTTTTTGCTGAGGAAGATTTTCCCTGAGCTAACACCTGTTGCCAATCTTCCTCTTTTTGCATGTGAGCTGCAGCCACAGCATGGCCACTGACAGACGAGTGGCATAGGTCCATGCCCGGGAACTGAACCCAAGCCACTGAAGCGGAACATGCTGAACTTAGCCACTAGGCCACTGGGGCTGGCCCTGGCTCCATTTTATTCTTCACTTCAACCTTTAGTAAAAAGTATGTTTGTTCTATGTATTTATTTTAATTTTATGTCATTTACTTCTCCTTGCTAGATAAGCTTTTCAAAATAAGACTAAAATTTGATATTTTTAAATCATGAATTCTGAATACAGGTATAACGCTAATGACCATTTATATAACCATTTATATAATGGTAATTCTCTAAACAGACATATCTTAATTAGGAATTTAATTTTCAGATCATATTTCACCTGTCAGAAGAATATAGGTATTGTTATTCTTAATTATCTTATCTTTTAAGATACAAAAGGAAATGGAATCTACCCGTGGACATCCCTTCACAGATAATTGGCTCAAAATTGAGAAATGACTAGTGGTTACATGTGGGAGATTTTAGGTGATATGACTATTAAAGAAAAGAGTATAAAGATATAGCATCAAAACATAGCAGTAATCCATGAGAGAAAAATGATAGAAAGCATTTTGTGACTGTAAGTTATTTTAGAAAATGTGGAATTCTCTTTGTTGTGAGCAAAATATTAAATATTCATAGTACAATGCTCATTTATCAACCGTAATCAGCAATCTATAAAAGTGTTGCAAAATGATCAGAACACGTTAATTACCTGAGATACACATTTGACTAAAATGAAGTACAGCATATTAAATTAAGTTTAATTTAGACCAATTTACATGTAATTATTTTAAGTTTAAAGGAGCTTTCACCAAATACAGATTCAACAACTCATTTATTAGCTCATTCATTTATTACAGGAAGATGTTTTTTGCGTGAGATCAATTTTTGAAGTTTTCTTTGATTCATCTATGAACACCCACGATGTACCAGGCACTGCCAGTGGCAGCTGTCACAGAGCAGCTCAGACAAAGGAAGGAAGTAACTAACTCCTTCTGGACCTTCAGATCTCTGTCCAAATGTCCCCTCTTCTGGTTTCCTCATCTAAAGGAGGTTCCACTAAATTAGGTAATTGCTGTGTCTGTGTATTTATGCCTCCTTTGTAGGACTTATCACCACTTGTTTATTTGCCTATTTATAAAATAGATCTCTGTCCTCTGAAATGTAAGCTTTATGAAGGCAGCCTGTTTACATGTCTTGTTCATAGTAGTATCTTCATTGTCTAAAACCTATTAGATGCCCAACAAACAAAATGAGTGAACGAGACCTGCATTAGTTAAAGTAGCATGACTTGCGGCTTAAGGAAAACAGGAGCTTTTTTCTCAACGACATAAAGTACAATTAGAGTGAAACAATCAGCCAGTCTATAAAAACTGGTGTGTAGACCCATTAGATGCAAGAGTACCTATTAATAAATGTCATAGACATATATATATACATATGTAGTTGAGGTATATGTTAACACATGTCATAGAGTGCCAAAGACTGAATGTTTGTGTCCCCCCCACCAAAATTCATATGTTTAAACCTAATCCATTGGGAGATGCTTAGGTTATAAGGGTGGAGCCCTCATTAATGGGATTAGAACCCTTATAAAAGAAACCCTAGAGAGTTCCCTTACCCCCTTGCACCATGTGAGGAGACAGCAACAAGAAGACCATCTATGACCCAGGAAGCAAGCCCTCACCAGACGCTGAATTTGCCAGTACCTTGATCTTGGACTTCCCAGCATCCAGACTGAGAAATAGATTTCTGGTGATTATAAACTACCCAGTCTACAGTGTTTTTGTTATGGCAGCCCAAATGGACAAAGACATAGAGGTGCATATTAGCACATGTTATAGAGATACTTGTTAACACATTATGGAGGTACATACAACACACATTATGGAGGTACATGTTAACGCATGTCATCGAGGTACATGTTAACGCATGTCATGGAGGTACATATTAACACGTGCTATGGAGGTACATATTAAGAGCTGAGGAAACACAGGGATGGATCAACTAACTCTACTTAGGGGAGAATAGATGGAGTTTGACTTGGGTCTTAAATGACAAAGAGTTTTTGAGGTAAAGAACATTTAGTATAGAGCACAAAGCTGAAAATAATCTAATGCACTAAAAGTGTGATAAAAACTACAAAATAAAGGGCTTGTAGAGCTAGCGCCTCAAGGCTGAAAGAGAAGCCATCAAAGCTTTGCTTCTGGATAAGATTACTTCCAAATTGCTGTTATTGAGCCAACCAGAATCTATTTCACATTTTGTTTCCCTTTATATATGTATTTTTAAAAGATTCTCCTTATAACTATTGCAAGTTCTTCTTTCTGTCTGTTTGTGGCACAAACTGCAAATCTGGATATGGTGAGAAGATTCATTGGGGAGTCACAGAAGTAGTACTGGTTAGGTTTTGATCCTGGTTAGGTTTGAACAGGAAGCACACCGGCTGCCTGGAGGAGGAGCAGGGGAGAGAAGGGTCACGATGGTCACAGCATGAAGAAGGCAGTGGTAGTAGTTATGAAGGCAAGACACAGGGGTGCTTCTCCTGGGAGCCCTGTTTCTTTAAGGGTAAATGATGAAATCACACCTGGTGAGCAGACAGCAGCTCTGCAGAGGGTGTAATCATGTCTCTGCGAGAGGACAACCAGCCCTTGTCCACCTGTGCTACATTGGCTATGAGTGAATAAAATGAAGTGAATACGAGTGTTAGTAATGATAACTGGGATTCTCCAGAATTTATGGCTCTGTCAGATAATCTTTTGATTAAATATATGTAATTTTTCATATCAAGTACACCTCAGCCTGTACCAGTGTCTTGAGGATGCATTTAAGTGAGGAACATTAGGCTTCCTATGCTAGTTTGTTTTGCCTTGATTGAGTTGAAATACACTCAAATAGTAACCTCAGTCCTTGTGTTAGAAGAGATTCATTATGGGGTTTACATATATGTCAAACACCATCCCAGTGACTGAACTTCTCTACCCCTGAGAGACCTTATTACCTCTTTTTCACATTTCTCACCCGATGAGCAGATCCCGGGCAAATTCTTCCTTTTTGCAGTGTAATTTGGCATTGCTAGTGGAACATTAGCTGTCTGCAATTACTTTAGGAACTTTAAGTTCCCTAATCATGGAAATAATAAAAGATGAGTGAATTAAGTGATATTTAAAATGTAATTTTTTTTGTGTGTGTGAGGGAGATCAGCCCTGAGCTAACATCGTGCTAATCCTCCTCTTTTTGCTGAGGAAGACCGGCTCTGAGCTAACATCTATTGCCAATCCTCCTCCTTTTTTTTTTTTTCCCCAAAGCCCCAGTAGACCGTTGTATGTCATAGTTGCACATCCTTCTAGTTGCTGTATGTGGGACGCGTTTCTCCAGCATGGCTGGAGAAACGCTGCATCGGTGCGCGCCCGGGATCCGAACCAGGGCCACCAGGAGCAGAGCACGCACACTTAACCGCTAAGCCACGGGGCCAGCCCCAAAATG
Organism: Diceros bicornis minor; assembly: GCF_020826845.1. NCBI lineage: Eukaryota > Metazoa > Chordata > Mammalia > Perissodactyla > Rhinocerotidae > Diceros > Diceros bicornis. The sequence goes on from NC_080750.1 coordinate 43,110,604, forward strand.
TAATTATTTTTAAAAAGGAGAAGACATAAGTACTTATAACCTTGAGCCCTATTTAAAAGAAATTTGATGAATATGGAAGACCACTATGATTTTTCAGGATACAGTGGCAATGAAGTACACATCGCTTGGTTTTTAGATGACTCCAATATAAACCAACATATTGCTTCCACATTCTTTCCCAACTACATTATAGCTGTGAGTAAATGATCTTCCACATATGAAGCAAAATTGTTGTAAAATTATTCACTCTGCTTTCTCATTCTGGGATATTTCTTGTTGCCACCAAGGAAGTTATTCAAGGTATATGTCCAAGTTACCGGATTGAGATGAATTGGCATGAAATATCATCTGAGGACCATGAAGGATTTACCAAGGTCTTTGTGTTACCGCAGTCTCATGGAGAAGCTTTTGTAAATGCCTGCAAGTCAAGAGCTGGAGGCAGAAGCAATTATAGCTGCGCGGTCACAGGTACCATAAAGCCCTCCTTCCTCTACATGTCAGCAGTCTCCTTGGCAACACATTTTCTCTCTTGCCTTTGAAGCTGTTATGGAGTAGAAACAATTGGGGTTGTTTTAGCAATGTAGATGACTATAACCAAGGCTAGGAGATAATTGTTTTTCTCCCCAGTAGGAAAAGAGCTCTCTCATGAACGTAGGTTTGTCATTAGTTGAGCTTTTCAATCATACTCGATGCATTCTATGGCTTCATAGAGGCCCTCATGCTGAAGTCCCATAGGCTAGGCTTGAAAATACCTTGGAAACCTAAGTGAATTCTGCCAGGAAAAGGACAATTCAAGATTCATTATAAGACCCAATTCTAGGAAAAATAAATCAAGAAATAAGTACGGCTCATTTTTTGCTTTGTTTCCTTTTAAACAGAAAAAACCATAATCTTGTTAGTTACCCCTTAGAAAATGAAACAGTGCAGCACCACAATTGCTTCACATTTTTAAAAGAACTTGAGTTTATTGAGACTCTGTAAGTATTAAACTTGAAATTTCTGATAAAAAAATGTACTGTGTCAACCAAGGCTTTTTTCTGGGAGTCTTGAAAGTAATAGGAGGAAATGTATTCCAGTAGATGATGATCATTTACATAATCCTTGCCAACTATGAGTACAAATGAAGTGACACCAGTATTTCCCTGGCCTCTGGATCCACCTGCTACTGCAATATCTTTAGCATCCTAAAATTTCTCATAGCATTACTGCTGAGCATCTCTGAGGATGTCACACATGAGACCGTGAATGTGTTGTATACCACGTTCTGCTTTGCTCCTTTCCAGATGCCCATTTCTCTCCACACCCCGTGAGGGCATTTCATAACTGCTACATCTGGTAGTACCTGCCCTGAGAATGCCGATGTCTGTATCAAGGCTTTCAGTTCTTGATGCTCCAAATAGCCTTGTGTACATTGGGGTCTCCCATGTGCTGAAGCATGATGCCTTTTCGTGGAGCTTCCACATCTCACAGAATCCCGGTGTAAACAGCTGCTTCAGATTCTGTCTACAGGCTCTCTCTCATAGACTTAGGCATAATTCCACGAGGACCAATAAAATTTTAAGTTTGATATCATGTTTCAAGGCCCAAATCTCTTCCCTCCAGTCGCTCATATGCAACAGCCCTCCATTTATTTCCAGTTCCAGCTCTTTGGTTCCACGAGGAAATCCTTTATTCTTAAAATAAACCCTTAAGAAAATTGAATAACGTAAATCAGTAGTTCTGAAGGTGTAGTCCATGTGCATACATCTGGGGGGCCCTGAGACATTTTGAGGGGGTCCATGAGGTAAAAACTAATTTTAAATACAAAAGGCCTCCTTTCATTTACAGTGTTCCTTGATCTTGAGGACTTTTGGATTCCCAGCATGAAGTGAGCCCTATTTATGTTCCCACCCATCCTAATCCCTCTGAAAACTGAAAAAATTGGCAGTTTGCATGAGCTAAAAGAGCTCAGTGACTAGATGAGAAGCCCAGCATTAAAGTTTAAAAGGTTTTCGTTTTGTGCAGGATGGGGTGACTGCCCTGTAATGCAGGGCAGGAAAAAAGGCCTTCGTGATAAAAGATGGAGCAGTTGAGACTCGTTTGTGAGATATTTGCTTGTGTTGCCCCTGGAATGAGACCTCATGATCCCTGTCAAGTGGGTCCTCACCACATTGCCAAGTCCCCTTAGCCAGAGCTGGCTCACCCAAGCTAGACAAACCAGAGTCTATCTTTTGGTAACTTGGAAATGGGACAAAGAGGATCTAGCAAAGTGTCCACACCTGACTAAGTTGGCCATGATTACCTATATACAAGGACAGTAGAGAATGTTTTTCTGCAGAGAAAGAGAAGAGTGAAACAGGCATTCGCTGGAACAGAGGTAAGTGACTATGTGGCCCTGGAAAGAGCGCTGGAAAGAAAGAGTCCCTGGGCATCTTGGTAGTTGATTGCTCTTCAGGTCTGGTTGCAGGCTTTCATAAGGAATGGCTTAATTTCAGTTCTTTCATCCTGTAAAACATCCCTTTGTCCTAAAATAAACTTCCTTTTCTTAATTTAAACTAGTTGAGTGAGTTCTGTTCCTTAAGAAGCAAACAATTCCTAATGAAGACAAAATTTGATATGGAAAGGTCTGCTACCAGCCCACATGACATCTTCAAGTGAGTTTTAAAAAGCACCTGTTCTTCAAATAAAATATATCTTAAGTCAGTATACTATTTATATAACGATTATATAAATTATATTGGATTATAACAATTGTGTAATTGTTATATAATAGTTACAAATGGAAAATAATTCTGGGAATACAAATACATTTTAGAAACAAAAATTTTATTCACAGTAATTAGAAATTCAGTCTTTAAATATAATAATAATCATCATAAAAGAATTATACATCTGCTTTCATGAATAGAGAATTCTTTATGATAGTGTCAATGCTTACTTGCTCCATTATTGCATTTTCTATAGAAATGAATGTTAGATTTAACAATCTATCTTGTGACATTGAAAATATTAAGTACTTTTTCATCAATAATTTTGAGAAGCTGTGTTCTCCACTGAGGAGATTTTGCAAATTTGGGTACATTTGAAAGCTACAAAAATATTGAAAAGTGTGTCTGGTGACTATTGCAGTAAATATACAAAATACTTCAAAAGAATCCCTGCTAAATTAAAAAAAAATCTTACATATATTTTTAGTTCCTCATATATTGATGTACATAAATAATATATTCCTTACTATTTTCAGTAATTTTAATTGTTAATTTTTACATTATTGCACTAGCTTACATTCATTATAATTCTATTATTTACTTATGTCATCTAAACAATGACAAGACCATGATATTTTTTCATCATAAACCCATCTTTAAATGCTATCATTTTATCCAATATAGAAAAATAAATTGATTTTAAAATTTGTTTGGGATTAAAGATGAACTGATGTTAGGCTATGCAGTTGAAGTGAATTTTCTTCCTTTTTTTTCCCTCTAAATTTTCTATGTTTGAAAATTTGGCTAAATATTTGGCATCAATTTGTTTTAGCATCAATAATATATTTTCACCAACAATATCACTTCAAATAATTTCTTATTCCTCTCAATGTTTCCCAGGACAGTCTGTATATTGAATTTTTTTAATCATAAATTTGCTTATAATATTAATTTTACTTAAAATATCATGCCAAATTGGTACTACACTAAGAAATTTACAAGTGGGCATTTTCTAAAGGATATCTCGTTTGCATTCTAGAATTGATATCTTACTATCAATGACTTCTTTAAAAATAGTACTAAGTATTCTACTAAATTAACTTTTAAGAACTTGATGGCATCATCTTGATTTTTCCATTGTATGTTCTACAGTGGACTCGAGTTGTTGTGTAAATGCCTTTTCAACAAATTCCAACATTTCACTGGATAATAGTAAGGCATATCAATGATGGTCAGAGGTATTTTTGCTGAAAGTTGAGAAAGCAACATGAGCAACATGGTGGCCTAGGAAGTCTCAGCCCTTGTATCCCTGCAAAAACAATGATTTTACAACTACCCATGGGTGAAAATAGTTCTGAGAGAGTTCTGGAATACAATTAAGAAGATTTGGCAACCCAGTGGAGTACAAAAACAGAGAATTGTCACATAGAAAAGTGTACAAAGAATTTTACAAACATGTCTCATACCCCAGGCTGGCACAGCTCAGTGCCAAGTGGGATCACCTCAGCTGGGATTCCTCTCACCCCTTGGTGGAAAACAAGAACAGGAGGATCCCAGCAGCCTTCACCACTGAGGACCCCAGCAGGAGTGACTGTACTTATATCAGACAAAATAGACTTTAAGTCAAAAGCTGACTCTAGAGACAAAGAAGAATATTATTATTATATAATGATAAAGGGTCAATTCAATAGGAAGATATAACAATTATAAATATATATGCACCCAACATCAGAGTACCTAAATATATAAAGCAAATATTGACATATCTGAAGGCAGAAATTGATAGCAATACAATAATAGTAGGAGACTTCAATAACCCATTTTCAAAAAATGATAGAACCTTCAGACTGAAAAGTCAATAAAGAAACAACTGACTTAAAGAAAACTAGAGACCAAATGGACCTAAGAGACCCATAAAGAACTTTCCACCTAACAGCAGAAGAATACACATTCTTCTCAAAGGCATGGAATATTCTCCAAGGTAGACCACATATTATATCACAAAACAAGTATTAACAGTTTTAAGAAGATAAAAATTATCCCAAGTATCTTTTCCAAGCACAATGCAATAAAAATAGAAATCAATAACAATAAGAAAACAGAAAAATTCACAAATACACAAAAACAAAACAACACACTTTTGAATGATCATTGGTCAAAGAGGAATTCAAAAGCGAATTTAAAAAGTATCTTGAGACAAATGAAAACAAAGCACAACATACCAAAACTTATGGGATGAAGCTAAATGAGTACTAAGAGGAAAGTATAGAGTAATAAATGCCTACATTAAAAAAAGAAGAAAAATCTCAAATAAACAACCTAACTTTACACATCAGGTAACTAGAAAAAGAACAAACAAAGCCCAAAGTTAGCAGAAGCAAGAAAATAGTAAAGATTAGAGCAGAAATAAATCAAATAAAGCATAAAAAAATAGGAAAACATCAACAAAAATAAAAGCTGGGTTTTGAAAAGATTAACAAAATTAACTGAGAAAAAAAGAGAGAAGACTCAAATAAATAAGATAAAAAATGAAAGAGGAGACCTTAGGACCATGTCTGACATTTGGTCAATGTCTGTTAGGAGACAATGGGTGCCTCCTAATAAATAAAAAGGATCACAAAGGACTATGATCAATAATTATATGCCAACCAAATGGATAACCTAGAAGAAATGGATAAATTCCTGGAAACATACAACATACCAAAATCAAATCATGAAGAATTAGAAAGTTTGCATGGATCAATAAAAAATAAGGAGATTGAATCAGTAATCAAAAACCTCCCAACAAAGAAAAGCCCAGGACTAGATGGCTACATGGATGAATTCTACCAAACATTAGAAGAAAAATTAATATCAGTCCTTCCTAAACTTTTCCAAAAAATTGAAGAGAAGGAAACATTTCCAAACTCATTTTATGAAGCTAGTATCACCCTGATACCCAAGCCAGACAAAGACATGACAAGAAAATAAAACTAAAAACCAATATCCTTAATGAATATAGATGCAAAAATCCTCTATAATATAATAACAGTCAAAATTCAACAGCACATTAAAAGGATCAAACATCATGACCAAGTGAGATTAATCCCTGGGACGCAAGGATGGTTCAACATATGAAATCAATCACACTGCATTAACAGAACGAAATAAAAAAACACCCACATGACCTTCTCAATAAATGCAGAAAAAACATTTGACAAAATTCAACATTAATTTATGACAAAAACTCTCAATAAAATAGGTATAGAAGGAACTTACTTCAACCCAATAAAGACCATATATGAAAAGTCCACAGCTAACATCATAATCAATGAGGAAAAGTGAAAGCTTTTTCTCTAAGATCAGATACAAGAGAAGGATGCCCACTCTTACTGCTTCTATTCAACATAGTAGTAGAAGTCCTAGCCAAAGCAATTAAACAAGAAAAAGAAATAACATGCATCCAAATAGGAAAGAAGAAACAAAATTGTCTCTGCTTGCAAATGACATGATCATATATGTAGAAAACACTAAAAACTCAATCAAAAAATGTTGGAACTAATAAATAAATTCAGTAAAGTTTCAAGATACAAAATTAACATACAAAGATCAGTCACATTTCTATACAATAGCAATGAATTATCCTAAAAGGAAATTGAGAAAACAATCCCATTCACAATAGCAACAAAAAGAATAAAAGACTTAGGGATAAAATTAACTAAAGAGGCAAAATACTTTTACATTGAAAATTATAAAACACTGATGAAGAAAATTAAAGAAAACACAGATAAATGGAAAGACATCTAGTGTTCATGGATTGTAAGAATTAATATTGCTAAAATGTCCATACTACTCAAAGTGATCTACAGATTCAATACAATCCCTATCAAAATGAGAGTGTCATTCTTTACAGAAATAGAAAAAACAATCCTAAAACTCACTTGGAAATACAACAAACCCCCAAATAGCCAAAGAAATTCTGAGAAAGAAGAACAAAGCAAGAAGCATCAGACTTCCTGATTTCAAAATATTTTACAAAGCTACAGTAATCAAAACAGTAAGATCCTGGCATAAAAACAGGCATATGGACCAAAGGAACAGAATAGAGAACTCAGAAATAAATCCACACATCTATAGTCAACTGATCTTTGATAAGAGTGCCAAGAACACACAATAGAGAAAGGATAATCTCTTCAATAAATGGGGTTGGGAAAACTGGTTATCCACATGCATTAAAATGAAATTGAACCCTTATCTCATGCCATATATGAGAGTCAACTCAAAATGAATTAAAAACTTATACATAAGATCTGGAATTGTAAAACTGCTAGAAAAGAAACATAGAGAAAAAATCTTCTTGACATTGATCCAGGCAATAATTTTTCGATATGAAACCAAAAGCAGTCAACTAAAGCAAAAATAGGCAAGTGGGACTGCATTAAACTAAAAAGCTTCTGCACTGCAAAGGAAGCAATCAACAGAGTGAAAAGGCAACCTACGGAATGAGAGTAAGTATTTGCAAACCACGTATCTGATAAGGAGTTAATATCCAAAATATGTAAGGAACTCATACAACCCAACAGCAAAAATCAAACGACCTCATCAAAACATAAGCCAAGGACCTGAATAGATATGTCTCTAAAGAAAAGAAATAAATGGCCAACAAGTGCATGAAAAGGTGCTCAACATCACTAACCATTAGGGAAGTGAAATCAAAACCACAATGAGCTATCACATCACACCTGTTAGAATGGCTATTATCTAAAAGGCAAAAGAAGACATGCGTTGATGAAGATGTGGAGAAAAGAGAACCATTGCACACTGTTGGTGGGAATGTAAATTTGTACAGTCATTATGGAAACAGTGTGGAGTTTCCTCAAAAAATTAATAGAACTGCTTTATGATACAGCAATCCTGCTCCTGGCTATATATTCAAAGGAAATGAAATCAGTATCTTGAAAAGATAGCTGCACTCCCATGTTCATCGCAGCATTATTCACAATAGCCAAGATATAGAAACCACTTACATATCTGTTGACAGATGAAATGGGTGAAGAAAATGTGCTATATATGTACACAATAGCATATTATTCAGCCTTTAAAAAAGCAAAATCCTACCTTTTGGAACAACATGGATGGACCTGGAGGACGTTATGCTAAGTGGAATAAGCCAGACACAGAAAGACAAATACTGCACTATCTTACTTATATATGGAATTTAAAATAGTCAAACTTATAGAAGCAGAGACTAGAATGGTGGTTGCCAGGGGCTGAGGGGAAGGTGATATATGGAGATATTGATCAAAGGGTACAAAGTTTCAGTTATGTAAGGTGATTAAATTCTGGAGATCTAATGTATAGCAATGTGACTATAGTTAACAATACTGTGTTGTATATTTGAAATTTGCTAACAGGGTAGATCTTAAGTGTTCTCACTACACACACAAAAAGAAAGAAAGAAAGAAAATGGTAACTATGTGAAGTGATGGATATACCACTTAGCTTGATTGTGGTGATTATTTCACAATGCATACATACATCAAAATATCAAGGTGTACACCTTACATATATACAATTTTTATTTGTTAATTTTACCTCAACAAAGTTGGGGGAAAAATTCAAAGTTTTTTTTAAGTGACTTAAAACAAATTTATTATCTCACAAGTTGCGTGTTTCAGTAGTCTGGGCACGAGTTGGCTCCGTCTTCTACTCAGGGTCCCCCACAGAGGAAATCAAGGTGTTGGCAGGGGCTGTGATCTCACTTGGAGCTCAGGATCCTCTTCCAGGGTCACTGGTGGTTTGTGGAATTCAGTCCTGCAGTCACAAGACTGAGACTCTCAGCAACTAGGGGCTGCCCCAATTCCCTGCCACATGGCTCTTCCCTGATAGGTGGTTTGCTTCTTCAAAGCCAACAGGAGTATAGTGGCTGCTACTTCTCTCTCCCTGACCTCTTCCATCTCTGACTTCTAAATCCTTTTGTAAAGAGCCCACCTCATTAGGTCAGGCCCTCCCAGGGTAATCTCCATTTATTATTTCTTTTATTTTAAGACTTTATATATATATTTTAGAGCAGTTTTGAGTTCACAGCAAAATCGAGAGGAAGGTACAGAAATTTACCATATATCCTATCCCCTCACACATGCACAGCTTCCCCCATTATCAATATCCTCTACCAGAGTGGTACATTTGTTATAATCGATGAACCTACATTGACACATAAGTATATCAACACATCAAGTTGTATAATATACAATTTTTATTTGTCAATTATATCTCAATAAAATTGGAAAGAAAAAAGATATTTTTTCTGCTATATTTATAAAAATGTTTAAAGAATGCACTCAACAAGAAATATAAAATGCCAAAGAAATTTTTGTAATAAATTTTGGTTCTATTAAATTTTTTACAGCATTTTATTTTATTTTTTGTGGGGAGATCAGGCCTGTGCTAACATCTGCCAATCCTTCTCTTTTTTTTTTTTTTTTTTGCTGAGGAAGACTGGCCCTGGGCTAACATCCATGCCCATCTTCCTCCAGTTTATATGGGACACCACCACAGCATGGCTTGCCAAGCGGTGCGTCGGTGCACGCCCAGGATCCAAACTGGTGAACCCTGGGCCACCACAGCGGAGTGCATGCACTTAACCGCTTGCGCCACTGGGCCGGCCCATTTACAGCATTTTAATAGCATTGTCATATTTCTGGTCCCTCAAATTTTTTCTGCTTTTTTATCTAGATAAAATTTTTGTAAGTAATTTACATAAATGTGTACAATCCTGCTCCTGTTGTGTTTTCTATTAGGCAAAATTCTTCAAATTATTCTCATATGGAATCATTTACCTTTTAAGTTATAAGTCTAACTCTAATTGCTATCTCTTTCATATCACTTTACTCAGCAATTATACCTAAAAAATTGAGTAATATTTAGAATTTCTTACATTTTCAAAATGAATTAATATATCACATCTGCTAATATTTAAATTATTCATTTTTGCAATTTATTTGCTGCATAATCTATTATATTATTGTTGTTGATGTTTGTATTTTGCACAAGTGTTTTCCTGTACCATCACCAAATTTTCTATGGTTTCTGCCCTATATTGGTTAGGTATTGCTTTATAACAAGCAACCACATAATCTCAGTGTTATGCAAAGATAAGCATTTATTTTGCTCTAGTGACTCTGGATTCGCTGTGAGCAATTGATCTAGCCCAGGCTCAGCTGACCAGCTCTGAAAACCATGTGGCTCACTCACACTTCTGTAGATTGGCTGTGGTGGGATGATCTAGGATGGGTCTGGTTTGGCTTGGTTGGATGGAGTGGCTCTGCACCATATCCTCTCATCCTCCTCTTGAGGCCAGTGGGCTAACCTGGGAATTCTTTCCACTGTGAAGGCACAAGTGCAAGAACCTAATCATCAAGTGCTTGTCAAGCCTTCAGTCATGTTGTGCCCATTAATATTTCACTGGCTGAAGGAAGTCCATGGCCCAGCTTAAATTCAAGGAGCAGGGAAATACACTCCACCCATAGGGGTAGGGAGAGAGGGAATAAATATTTTTGAACAATAATCTAATCTACCTTATGTTATACTAAGAAAATCTCTATTATTATAATCAAGGTTTTGTGGATGATTCACCGAATACTAAACACTGTTTCATAAAATTGAATCATAAACATTGGGCCTTCAATACCTGGATATCAATATTGTGTCTCGTTTTCATACAGTCTGCTCTGCAGGATCATGAGTTGTAATAGTTAAATCAGATTTTCATTTTGAATTTTTGACACCATTATTATGCATTTCATTTTCTTCATGTCTACTAAGAATATGTGATAAATGCTGCCAATCTTTGCAATCATTCTCATTCTCCAGGGTATTCTTTGCCCATCCCTAAAGGGTCTTCATTACAGACAAAAATACAGGATGAAAATACAGGATTTGAAGATGAAAAAAAAAAAACAAAACAGAAATCAAGTGATATTTTTCAAGATTTGGAATAATTCCTGAGTAATAAGTTATTGAAAAATTTCTACTCACAATGTCTTTTGAGATATTAATATTTCCAACCTATGATGGATAACTTTCAGCAAGATTGTCTCCTAGTTGAATATTCTAGTTAGTTACAGGGTCATGTATCTGGGACAGGAGAAGGTACATTTGGTGTAAATAGGTCACCTATTTTTTTTTCCAATCAATTTTTCTTGAAATTCATTAGATATTAGATAGGTATTGGGTAAATTTATGGCTTGCTCTATCGGTGACATATCTGTGCTATAGTTTGCTGAAAGTAATAATAGCTTCTGAATTCTTTTTCTTTTTTTTCCTGCTATTTCATCAAATTTCTCCAAAATTTCACTTAATGACACAGAATAATATTTTTATAGTTCTAGTCTAACAGTTGCGTTTTTCTTTAATCTTGACATCTGTGGTGAAATAATATAACAATTTAGTATTTGATCTTAAATTTTATAGCATTTTAAAATAATAAACATCTAAATGTTAAATTTGAAAGCAGTTATATTTTAAATAATGAAATAATCATAGCAACAAACAAATAGTACTATGCTATACTAACCAAACCATTACAGAATAATCTCTAATATATCTACATATAACACTTTAATAGTGATACATATATCTTAGTTATTAAATGGTGATTTGTATTATGAAAGTATGTGTATATTTAATTTTAAAACTCAGCAGTGTAATTATAGCATAATTTAGGTAAAAGAATATATGAGCTACAATATGAAATTTAGCCACTGTGCTAAGAACCATGAGGGCTTTTAAAAAAATTTTAAGATACAGTGATTAGTACATTAACTCGAAGTGCAATTCCTTTGTTTAGAAACACAGGTTATTTGAAATGTTGGTAGATAATATATATACATTTATATAATGTTAGAATAAGGCACTTTGTTTCCATCTGCCTAAAAATTGTCATACCATACTAATTTGTTAGAAAAAGCATTTTATTGCCATCACTATTTTTAGAGTTAAAAAACTTAATAATAAAATCTTTCAACCTGAGAATATTAGCAATGTGCACTTTGTGAATTGCAGCTCCTAATGTGGCACTTTGAGTTCACATCCTAATAATAGAATAGAGAGGTGATAAATAAATAAATAAACAAACAAAAAATATCAGTAATATTAGCAATTCAAAAACACCAAAAAAAATAAGACTGAGCATGTAATAGTGTTTTATGGACAACTTATATTCTTTGGTCAAGGAAAAACTCTCTAAGGTGGTAATGTTTAAGCTAAGAACTAAGTCATAAGAAGATACAAGAAGAAAGATATAGTGCAAAAGTCCTTAGGTGAGAACTATTTGGAATGTTTCAGAAACAAAAATAAGGTCAATGCAGCAGGAATATAGTGTAAGAATGGAAGAAGTAAGGGAGAGAGAAGGGTACAGGTGAAGTTCTTTGTCAGGTAGGGCTTTAAATACCAGCGTGAGGAGATTGGATTCTCTTCCAAGGTTGACGGGATGTCACCGGAGAATTATAAGCAGGCCTGTCTTGGTCTGGCATATACTTGGAAAGATCACTTTGGCTACTCTGGTGGTGGTTAGATGGAGATTCAGGAACAGTGGAAGCAAGGGAGATTCCTGCAGTAGTTCTGACAGGCAAAGACTGAGTCTTGCATTAAGGTAGTAATATTGGAGAAATATGAAAGAAGGAGGATTTGGGGTTATTTAAAGGTAGAGTGGTAAGACATGTATACATTGATGAGGAAAAAGGAAAAAAATGATTCCTAGGTTTGGGGCATGAACAACTGGGTAGTTTGTGTGCTGTTGACTGAGATTGGGAGTCTGGGAAGAAGTTGTTTGGGAATATGGAGAATAAAGAATTCCATTTGGGCACTTTAAGTTTGAAGTATCTAGGAAACAAGTATGTGCAGATATTTTGAGTAGGCAGTTGTATACATGCATGAGAAACTCATGGGAAATATCAGAGATAGGTAAGTTTTGGAGCCATTGGCATACAAGAGGTATTTGAAGCCAGTGGCCTGTAGGAGGGTGTTTAGGAATGCACATGCAAGGAAGAACAAGGATACTGACTGACCTGAGCCATGCCAAAATTAGAGGTTGAACAGAGGGTGACAAACCAGCCAAGGAAACTGAAAAGAAACAGGTAGGTTGGAAAACAAGGGAGGTGGAGACAGAGAAGAAACAAGAAAAGAAAGCATCTGAGGTAGCAGTCAGTCATCAATTGTGCTGAATGCTGATGAGTGGACAAGTATGATGAGAGTTGGGATGGGACCGCTCGATTTGGCAACATGACAGTTTATCTGTCCCTTTGATATGAGCAGTATCAGTGGAGTGCCAAGAACAGAAATTCAGCTCAAGTTCTCTGTAGCTAGAGCTGGATTCTATGCCATGGCCCCATCTCTGTAAATGCATTTAGTGTTTGGGTTAAAAGAGAATAGTACTATGATGATTGGAAAGAGGATGTTGAGGAGGAACCAATTTGCCCTAGGTCACTACAGAAAGTTCCTTTCTGTGTCCCAGCTGGAAAAAGTGATGATATAGCTACTGTATCATGAAATCCATAAAACAGTGAGTTTTCATTGTTCACTGTCCCCCCATATATTGCTAGAGGCTAGGGCTATTAAGTAGAGATCAGTGGTTGAGCCCAGGTTCTGATTGTTTTACTAGGCAATAGAAGCCTTACAGGGCAGACCAAATTGTCTGTTAGTGTAGGCTTAGATTTTTCTGGTACCAGGGTAGACATTGGTTCATATCCAGTCGTATCTCCCAAAATGAAACTGATTACAAACTTACTAGTACTATTCTCTTAAAATTATATCAACTCCAAAACCCCATGCCCAGTTGGCCTATCATTGCCTATTGTCTCCTGGCACTATACCTGTTCTTCTCTACTTTTCTTTGCAATTTTGGGGCTGAGAGTCTGCAAATTACATTACCGTTTTCCTGTCTAGTTATTTTTCTACAAACAGAAGCCCCTAGTAGAAGATCAGAGGGGAGAAGAGAGAAGAAGGGCTTATTTCTTCCTCTCTGTCTCTGTTTCCAGGAATGTTTCTGGAAAGGTGTTGTATCCCTTTGGCAAATCCAGCTTTTGTCTGGGAGCCCCTCCTCCATGGTTCCAGCACCAAGTGGTGTAGTCCCACTTTTATACACCTAGACTCAGGAAACATCATATCCTCTCTTTTGATTCCACAGCCGTAAGAGTCATAAGCTCTTTTGCTATATTACTAATATTTGGGTCGCCTCTCCATTCCCTTTTTGCTCTCTCAGCTTTTTCAATACCTGTGTTACAAATTTCCTGTATCACAGTCCCTCCATTTGAAATACTTAATTGGTTTCTGTTTTCCTGACCAGATCCTAGTACACCTGGTGAACAGGGCCTCTTTGGCATTCCAGGCCCAAGTACAAAGGATACCAGCAGATCGCTAAGAAACTTCTCAGAATTGATATTAATAACACCGGCCAAGAAAAGGCCATTCATTGGGCAGAATGTAGAGAATATGATTCACTGCCTTGGAGATAAGTCAGCAGAATGATGCTCATAAGATTTCAGATTTAGGTCTTTAACCAAGTTGTGTTGCTGTACAAGTTTATGGATTTGTCTAAGGTCTCTAAGTATTGGACAGCTGTCGTTCCCAAACGAGTGTAAAAAGTTAACATCTAAATCCAGACATCTGTCTAGACCACTGTTCCCTACTCACAAAGTTGCACTCATACTGGCACTGTAAGAAGCCAGTGACTAGGGGAGAGTGTCTTTCCCTGGAATGCAGACCTACAGACGGTCTAGCAGCACTTAGGATCGGCATACTTCTCTGTGGGAGGATAACAGGTGGGGAATCCACACCTTCTCTTATCTTCCGCTGGGTTTGGCCTTGTGAGTTTCCATTTTTCCTCAAAGAAAGACTAAACCTCAATCTGTTCCATCTGATGTTTTGTTATCTATTCTGAATCTTGGTATATGACAGATGAAGACCCAGATAGGGCCAAACTTTACATGACTGGCATGCTTAAAATCACTAAAAATTAGAGATGTGAAATTATAATAATAAGGTATCACTTTAAACCTATAGAATTGGTAAAAATTAGAAAACTTAATAATGCTAAGTGTTGGTGGGATGTGGATCTGGATACAACAACTATTGTGTGTGGATAGTGGGAGCAGAGTGGAAGTACTTAGTCAAATTAAGCACATACATATTCCATAATCCATCCTCTCCTGGACATTTATCCCTGAGAAATGTTCACACAGACCTTTCAGAGGATACAGGTAAGTATGGTTGCTGCAGTGCCATTTGAGATAGCTGGGAATAGAAGTATCTAGGGTGTCCATAATAGGACAGTAGATAGGCAAAATGCAGTGGAAGCACATTATGGATTATTGTGCAGTAGTTAAATGAAACAGATTAGCTGTACACATAGCAATATGGAAGGACCTTAAAAACACTGAGCTCAGGAAAAATTTTAAACTATATAAGATGACACTATATATTTAAATTATGTAGGCACGCAACATAATATACATTTTGCCAAAAAGCTACAAAGAAACACGTACTTAAGAAATACATTTGAATGGTGGTCAAAGTGGCCAGGGTGGGTAGTTAGGTAAAAGAGAATACATAAAGAAGTAAAACAGAGTGGTCTTGTGTGGCTAGAAAATGACATTGTACTTTGAACTGAGAGAATATGGTTAATTCAATCCCATCCAGTTATTTTCCAAAACAAACATGCAGCCATAAGTGCACACATATTGTGGACAACTATATGCTAATTCATTTCAAAATCTAAATTAAATAAATATATTTCCAGAAAAACATTTTTTAAAATGTTAAGACTCAAGAATAAATATAAAATTGGAATGGCCAAGAAACCTTAAAGAAATGAAAATATTCACCCAATGCCATCTTCTTCCTAAACTCCAGGCTAAGACAGTTTTAGAGGTAAGTTTTACCAACTTCCAAGAAATAGTTAATTTCTCTCTAATACAAGTGTTTCCGGAAAAAAGAAGAGCAAAACTTCCATCTTGAATTTCATGAGGCTTATATAACCTCAGTTCCAAAAGTAGATAAAAGCAATAACTGAAAATAAAAAAATATTGGATTTTTAAATCTATAATTTTCTTAATAATTTCTAATTTTTCTGTATGATGACTCGTATTACTTCATCACAGTCTGTAAGTTTGGGAAATAATTGAAGCTTTCTCCATAGTCTAACACTTCATACACTTCATTAAATATTCCATGTGTGCTTAAAAAGAAGGAGAATTTTCTGTGTGTTAGGTGTAGATACCTAACAAAGTCTAACAATAACAAACAGTTCAAGTTTATTGATTATGCCTCTGCTTATCTTTTCCTGGCATGATCCTCAGTTTTAGAGTGGGATGGACTAAAATCTTCAGGTACAATTGTTGTTTTATCCATTTTTTTCCTTCAGTTCTGCAGTTGTTGTTTTATATATTTTGTAAGCATATCACTAGGTGCACATATGTTTATGATTGTTATATCTTCCTCTTCCATTATTCTTTTACCAGAATATAAAATTCTTTGTATTAAGGTAACCTAAGCTGGTATTATAGTTAATACACAAAACATCAATGATTTAATACAATAGAAAATATTTTCTTCCTGGGGCTGGCCCAGTGGCGTAGTGGTTAAGTTCACGCACTCCACTTCGGCGGCCTGAGGTTTGAAGATTCGGATCCTGGGCGTGAGCGACACAACGCTTGTCAAGCCGTGCTGTGGCAGCATCCATATAAAATAGAGGAAGATGGGCACAAATGTTAGCCCAGGGCCAATCTTCCTCAGCAAAAAGAGGAGGATTGGCAATGGATGTTAGCTCAGGAATAATCTTCCTCACACACACACACACATAAAATTTCTTCCTCACACAAAAAACAATCAACTTCAGGGAAGGTGGTGTATTCCACCTGGTCATTGAGGGACCTGGGCTGACAGAGGCAATGCCACCTCCAATACGTAGCTCCCAAATTGCCTTTGGCATCAGTATTAACCTACATATAGGGGAGAGGAGGATTACATAATTTTGTAGGTTAGGCCTGGAAGCAGTATACTTCTGCCCATTTTCTACTGGCTAAAATATAGACACAGGGCCATACCTAACCTCAAAGAAAGCTGAGAAAGGTAGTCTTGCTGTGTGTATGCCTCACGTTTAAATGACAATCTGGCTGATTTAAAAATTATAGATTCAAAGTTAATTTTTTAAAATATATTAAAAATATTACTGCATTATCTTCTTGTCTCCAAAGTTGCTGTTAAGAAGTCTCATATAGATCAGCTTATTTCTTAGTAGGAAGCTTTTAAAACTTTCTGATGTCCTTATGTTTCATTAAAAGTCCTATTTTTATTTTATCTTTTTATAATATTCTTATTTTCTGTATGTTAGTAGATCTGCTTCTCTCCTCCATATCTCTTTCATTGTTGGTGCCTTCGAGTTGATTCTGACTCCTGGTGACCCTGTATACAGCAGAGCTGAACCCTCCCTGATCTCTTTGCACCATCTTCTCACCTTTCAGGACTACATCAGAGAAAATGCTGGCGTAGGGTTTTCATGGGCAACTTTTTCGGAAGTGGGTGGCGAGGTCCTTCTTTCTAGTCTGTCTTAGTCTGGAAGCTCCACTGAAACCTGTTCACCACGGGTGACCCTGCTGGTATTTGAAATATCAGTGGCATAGCTTTCAGAATCACAGCAACATGCAGCCACCACAGTATGATAACAGACAGATGGGTGGTGTGTTCCCTGACCAGGAAACGAACCCGAGCTGTGGCAATGAGAGTGACAAATCCTAACTACTAGGCCACCAGTGCTGGCTTCCATATCTCTTAGCTTTCGTTTTGTATTTTATTTCCTTTTTCCCTTTCATCTACCCTCAGGAAGAGCAGTTCAATGTAATCTACAAGTACGCTAATCCATTTCTAAATTGTTGCCGTCCTACTACTTATCTTAAACTCTTAGATCTATTTTATTTTTCAGAGCTAACATTTCTGCTTCCTATTTATGACTCTCCCCTACCAAATATTACTAATATGCATCTTTATATTTTTGAGAGCATTTATCATGATTGCTTAAAATTATGTGTCTATTTTAGTAACTGTTTCATGTGATATTCACTGTTGATTTTGCTTTCTTTGTTGAAAGGATTATTCTTCAAAGGGTCTAGTCATGTTGGCTTGAAGACCATGTCCTCTCAGACTTTCTTCCTGCTCTGGCTTGTAATGTGTATTGGGAAAGATCTAAAGGCCTGGAGGTACCTGTCATCTCTGTGAGTTTAAGGAAAGGGCAGGAGGGGAGACCAGTGCACCGGCCCCAGGAGCTATAGGACACTATGTGGGCCATTAGATCTGAAAGATTCACCTTTAAAATTGCCTTAGATAGAAACAGCCTTAGAAGAGGTCGTTTCTTTTGATTTATGTAACCCCTGCTGTTCGGAGCAGAGAGGAGGCAGAAGATTGATTGCCTGAGGGTAGCTAGTCTGCCCACACCTGTTTACACCAGCTCCTCACTCCAGCAGGATTTTTCTACTACTCTTGAATTCTCTTTAGTATTCATTTGTTTCCTCAAGACCAGGCAGCCTAGGCTTGAGGAAATTTTTGTGGTGATGGGCAGGCAATGATTGTCCAAGGCGACATGGAAAGAAGAATAAAAATATATCTCCTCCAACATATTCTCTTAAAGATGTGACTGGATGTTCTTAGCCAGATGCTAATGCTGCCTGCACCACTGTCCCTCTCCGCTCTTTCTGAGATGCTTTAGTCTGTCCAGGGGTCTCATAGGTTTTGTATTAGGTTGATTCCTTCCATCTTCTGTTGTTTCTCCAGAGCTGACGCAAGGGAGGGAGTAAGAAGAAATCTAGATCTGATTGTTATTTGCTTTTAATTATGATTATGGTATTTTTTGGCAAATAGAATTTTCACATTTTAATGTAATCAAATATTTTATTCTTTTAATTTTAACTTCTTCGGTATTTTTTTTTTTTTCATTGCAACCCATTTGAGAGAGATGACAAGAGCACATTAGTAACCTTTTCAGGCATTGGTTCCCAGTATGTGAATAGGGCAGAGGATCTGCCTAGGGGCACATATCATTATGTGTGTTGTGTTTAGTGTGTATGTGCCTGTGTGTGTATAAAGGGTCATGTCTAATTTTAAAATATTCTTCTATTCTGATTAAAAAATTCTGTTGAGAATTTTGAGACTAGTGGTAGTTGAAACTATGAGAGTGAATGAGGTCTCTTAGTGCAAAGAGTGTTTTAGGGGCTTTCCAAGGAGATGGAGTGTGAGAAGGAGCAGGATCCAAGGCTAAAAGAGCAGGGAAATCAGGGGGTTGGAGGGGTACCAGTTCTTAAGCATATTAGACTACTGGGTCTTACTCTGAGAAACCAACTGGAAGAGTCTTGATTGCTACCAAAGAAATCTCTTAGCTATACGTAAGTTGACTCTAAGAAAAATGTTTAGACAATAAAAACTAAACTCCATAAGGAGCTGGCGAAGAAAAGTAAAATATCTGGCAGAAGTGGAGTCTTGCCCAAAGGAAAGAAAATGCACTACATTGCTTCTATGAAAAAGTGATGGTGTGGGGCCCGCTCTGTGGCCTGGTGATTGAGTGCGGTGTGCTCCGCTTTGGCGTGGACCTACAACCCTCGTCGGTCCCACCCACATACAAAACACAGGAAGATTAGCACAGACAGATGTTAACTCAGGATGAATCTTCCTCAAACAAAAAGAGGAAGATTGGCAACAGACCTTAGATCAGGGCCAATCTTCCTCAGCAAAAAAAAAGTGATGGTGCAAGAGAAAGTGTGATTCATATAACATCTTTTCTAATTAGAAAGAGAGAGAGAGAGATTGACATTCCAGTTAATATTTGCAGTTAAAACAAATCCTCACTACATATTTCAAGTATGCGCAGTATGGAGTTTGGAGGTAGATGAGACAAGAATAATAGAGTATTCTACTGTACGACAAGAAGTTAAAAATAATAGAAATGAGAGAGAGAAACTGCTAAAGGTGACTGGATCAAACTAAAGAGAGAATAAATGAAAGAAAAGCCAAAGGGTAATTGAGCACATAAGAAATTTATAATAACTGGAGTTCTTCCTATAGAGCATGATAGAAAGGAAAAGCTAAACCAGAAGAAAAAAAGAGTGGATGTTCAGGTCTCACAACAAGGCATGTAGAAGAGGAAGAGGAATTTCAGTGAAATGATTCTGTTTCCATTTTCCATGCTGTAGAAATCACTTCTATTTCTTCTGCAGAGATTGGGAACACTTATACTCCATTAAAGATCCAGGCAGCTCTTGTCAGGGTTTATATTTTTTCACTCTCAGTTTTTCTTTCTGATTGGAGAAAGTGTTTTATCTTCTACCTGAACAAACTGTATGGAAAACTTACTATTGAATTCTGACCTCTTTCTTGCAAAAGGCTAAGAAGCGATGGCATTGGGCTTTGAACAAAGTAAACACGCTTCTCTTTCTGTTTATTTAATTTGAGAAACTTGTTGCTTTTTTCCATGTTGCATAAAGAGTAAGCTTGCAAGATATATGTATATATATAGATTCTATTTAGACGCACATACATCTTTATGTACAAAGACAGAAAGAGAGAGTGTGCAGTTGCAGAGAGTATGT
This sequence comes from Diceros bicornis minor, assembly GCF_020826845.1. NCBI lineage: Eukaryota > Metazoa > Chordata > Mammalia > Perissodactyla > Rhinocerotidae > Diceros > Diceros bicornis. The sequence continues at coordinate 43,130,900 of NC_080750.1, forward strand.
CTCTGTGTGTATATAAATGTACAGTCTGGGGGCTCTGGTGATGATAAGAATAGGTTCTTTCATTCAGTAAATCTTAATGTGACCCTTTCTGAGTATGGTGTGTTTCACAGTAGCACACACATGCACATAACCTGCTTCCAGTTAAGCCTTGTTTAAACCAAGCTTTGGTTTGAGGCTTTCTAATCTAGAAAATAAATGCAAAGCACTCTAGGGCCATAATCACATTAAATTCTTTCAACTTTCCCTTAAGGAACGTACACAAAAATAATCTCATCTTGCAGCTTGAAAAATTGAGTCAGAATGATGAATAGTTCTTTCAAGGATCTAACATAAATCTGAGAGCACACACCAAAAACCCTGCTAAGCTCTCGCTCTCTTGAACCCACCAGCAGGTTCCACATAGCCCCAACTGCTAGAACCATTTCCGATTTTAGGCTGAAGGGATTTATTTAGTGCTGTGATCGGGGACTAAACACACTGGGAGCTAATCTGTCACTCACTTTGTGTGCTAGTTCTGATAACATTTTTGGAACTGAACCTCCCAGAACCTTCAGGAACCTACTTTGCTATTTTCAGGCTCCCTCAAAGACTGGAGTTCTTGCATTGAACCCCAGCCCAGTGTCTGGAAACCCTGTTTCCTAGTTCCAGGAAGTTCCTCCTGCCAGCAAGTTCCTCATTAGCCCCTGTGGCTCTGCTCTCTCACTTGGGAGGCAAGCCGCTGTTTTCCTTTTGGACCTCCAGTGATTGCCTGCCTGGCCTAAAACCTTCTGTCTGTCACCACATCCCACGGTAGCAGTGGTTTCAGAGCTTCAGGCCCAGTTCCCACGTCTTGACATCCACTCAGGTGTACTATGGGTCTCTGCCTTCTCCTGGGCACTTCACCATCCAGCCCTGCCTTTTCAGTTCACCTAGTATCTCCTGATGTTGACGGAAATTATAACTGAGACAAAACAGTATTCATTTTTAGATTTTACATTCAATTCTAAAGATTTAAAATTCAGGATAATTAGAATATGGTCTAGTCTAAACTTTAATATCATATTAATTATATGATATTTAAAAATCTGCTAAACAAAATACTAAGGCATCAGGTAGAATACTTAAATTTTAAGAGAGAATGAACTTTCCAAACACATTCAAGCTCTTTTTACCTGTTTACATAAAATATTAATGTATTTCTTGGGAATCTCATGTACTCAACAAAGCACTTCTTCTAAGGAAGACTTTTCAAATAAATTCCATTCACTTCATTGATTAATAAGATTGTATGTCTTTTAAAATTGTTTACAGATATATTTTTATTGATTCCCTTCAGGTAGGCTGCTGTTTCTCTTCACTTAAAATTAACAACAGTTTGTTGAAGTAGTTCAAAACTGTTAACCACGCTAACATTTACACATTTGTGAGTTTGTAGAAGCATATGTAACAGAAAATCCATAGGAATTAAAGCCTCAATTTGATATAACTGCCAAAGATAAAAAAATTTTTTTTCTATGCTCTATTGAAAACTTGTAATATCTGAGCAGTGTAAAAACATGTTTGATCTAATGGTGTGAGGTTCAGAATATGGCCAACTTAAAATTCAGTTCTCTTTTCTTCATATTCTTTCTTGGCATTATATCCCTGCATTTGAGGCTTCCCTATGAATGGACATAGGGAAGTAAAGGAGCCCAAAGAACTAAAAAGTGCATGAAAGAGGCAACATTTGAACATCTGATCTCATTTAGATCTCATGAAGATTCCCTGCATTTCATAGATGGGGACCCTTCAGTGCTAAAGAGACTGAGTCTGGTGAAGGGCCCAGAGATGGTAAGAGGAAGAAAATGGAAAGGGAAGGAACTAGTATGTCTTGAACCCATACCACATGCCAGGTGCTTTACTATTATTTGAACCGTTTATTGGGTTGGCCAGACTCAGTGTTGTATAATGAAGAAACAGCTTTATTAGTGTTCTCACTACTGCCCTGCTCTCATACTAGCTCTGTTGGTTTTCTCATCCTTGAAACATAATCTTGCAGAAATACTAGAGCTTTTGGGTCACTCAGATTTAATTTTCAATTACTAAAAATCTGATGGATATTGAAGTTTCAATCTGTCATCAGATTCAAGTCTTTGCTAGAGAGGATCAGAATATGGATAGAGAGCTTTTAAAGATTTGAATGTTTGGACATGCTGAGGGCAATCTAGTAATTCTCAAACAAAAATAAAAGCTTCTGATAATTCCTGGAAGAAATATTGGTTACTGAGGTGTTCTTACAGCTTTTCAGAGCCATTAGAACAACATCGCATGCATGTGGCACGGATTTGCAAAATGTGAAGTGCAGTTGGGAGTTGGGGAAAGGAAAGGAAGTAGAGGTGAGTTAGAGGCTGGACTATTGCTGATTCACCCCCTTTCCTCCAAACCTCCAGGATTTTATTTCAGTTCTCTGCCTAACGTAAAATGAGACCCTGCATTCACAATGAGGGAGTCGTTACAGGTAAAAGTGAAAGCTTAATCAGTGCTTCTCAACACCATTTCCTTTGGGTTGTTTGAAATCAGAGAAAAGATTTTTAAAAACTTAGGAAAACAAAACAAATACTGATAAAAATTCCATGTTTTATCTAGTTCAAAAGATAGCTATCCTCAAGGGTATGTAGGTTAAGAAAGTTGCTTTCTAACCCTCCCTCCCATCTCCCCTGAAACCCTAGTCTCATCCCATTTGGTCTAAATTTGAAAGCTGTTTTAGAGGCAAATAAGGGGGTGAGGGTGAAGGAGGTAATGACCTACTAAATTATCACAGTCTGATTTAGTTTTGGGTGTTAGTAATAGATTCAAACTATAAGTGTTTCCTCACCTATAGTATTTATATAAGTTTAATATTTATTGTAGAAGTGTTTGCTATAGCATAAATTTTCCCTTCGCTGGTTAAGAGGAAAACAACAGCTGTGTGGTTATTCATAACAATACTGGATATAAATTTAACCTAGTTTGTGGGGCTTCCAGAGCTGAAGGTATTCTCATCATAAGAAGTACCTTAAAGGGACACAGTTACTATTGGGACTATTGATAGTGTTTATACTAACAGTAACTGGTCAATCACTGTTCCTTTAAAGTAGGCAGATTTTTCTTTTGGATGGAGGGTCTCTGAAGAAAACAGACTGATGATTAGAGCAATGATAGCTCAAATATTATTTCCCATTCCTGGTGTGCTAGGTTTTGTTGATAGGGTTGCAATGACCCAAGAAGAAGCATTTTGTTAACCTGGAGTCAATGTTCATTTTTTACAAGGCTGAAGTTTAGAATGCATTATGTGATAGAAATTTAAGGACCAGAAGGGGCGTATAAGATGAAATCTACCTTCTGAAATGTTGAAAGGAGCAACTATTACATTTTTTTTTTGTCAGCAGAGTCAGCTGGAGAATGACAGATCCAGCAATAAATTAAATTCAGAATAGTAGCTGTGTTAGTCAGGATTCTCCAGAGAAATAGAACCAATAGGATATAAAAGAAGATCTCTTATCAGGAATTGGGTCATGCAATTATAGAGGCTGAGAAGTCCCATGATCTTTAAGCCGTCTGCAAGCTGGAGACCTAAGACAGCCAGTGGTATAATTCAGTCCAAGTCCAAAATCCTGAGAACCAGGGGCATCAATGATGTAAATCCCAGTCTGAGGGCAAGAGAAGATGAGATGAGTTGTCCTGGCTCAAGAAATGAGGCAGAAAAGAGGGGTAAATGTCTCTTTCCTCCACTTTTTTGTTCTATTCAGGCCCTCAACAGATTGGATGATGCCCCCAACAGTGGTGAGGGAATTCTACTTTACAGAGTTCACTAATTCAATGCTAATCTCATCCAGAAAAACCATCACAGACACATCCAGAAATAATGTTTTACCTGATATCTGGGCATCCTCTAATCCAACCAAGTTGACAGAAAATTAACTATCACAGTAGCTAAGAGAAAAATGAGGGTTTGTTTTTCCTTAAGTGGCAGAAGGAAGACATTAGGGGGAAAAAAGTAACAGAATGAAGATAATGGAGAGTGTGTTGAAAAACCTTTACTCAGTTAACAGAGGGTGTCAAAGTATAATGATAAGCAAGATTAGATGTAAGCAAAGACAAAAATAAAAGTGTACCAGGGAGTCAGCAAGTCTTGTTCTGTTGTCTTGGATAGAAGTAGTCTATGTTTGCAGTAATCAGTTTGATCACAGAGTTTGGGAGGATACTTTTTACCCTCTGCAGCTGTCTGTTTCTGGACAATTCCTGAGAATCCTCAGTTTCAGTCCTACCAATGGAATGAATATCCAGTGGTCTAGAGAAAATGGTGTACGTCTTCTTGATTGAGAAATATGAATCTAAGGATCATCTCGGAGTTTTACTGCCATGTCAGTTGTTAACAGTGCATGATAATGTTCTTTCCATTATAGTTCAAGGGCAGAGTTCTCTGATGTCTTTCCCTGAAGATCAACTTTTCATGCTTCAGATCAGCAGGGGCTGGTTAGGTGGCTGTTCTGATAATGGAGCTTAAACTTGTTGGCGATAAAGCTAGAGGTATCATATGAGCCCCTTGTAGTGTTTAATCGCATCAGTTTGTAATACGTAGAATCTGCGGTTGGAAATGAAATTCCCAAACACGTGGAATGGCTTGTTATTAACTTGGGAGGAGATAATCTATGGGTCCTAGAGGGAGTTGGTCTTGTCACTGCCAAGTCTAATTGGTAATAATTTAGGCCTTGAAATTTCAAGGATTTCTGAGAGCTTTACTCATAATAGTTTTAGAATTCCATTGGTTCTCTCTATTTTTCCTCATGGGTTTGATGAAAAGGACAGTGGAGCTTCTGAATAAAAGGTTAAAGTTTACAGAGTTATTTAATAGCAATACCAGTGAAATGTGTGCCCCTGTCACTGGAGAGATAACTGAATCTCCTGACCTCCACCTCAACTCAGATCAGGAACACAAAATCCAGCAACTATTATTATTATTATCACCATTAGGCTATAGCTATCTGGCCAGGAAAGCCCTGAATTCACCCCAAGAATAAGTAACCAATGTCCAGAACATAGTCATCTCTCATTGTTTCGGGCATTTGTATAAAATCTATTTGGAGGTGCTCAAAGAGACGTCAAGGCTTTGCTTCCTTTTTGTGTCCTACTTTTATAGTTTTGCAAGGATCACGTCATTGACAGGTAGGACATGTATTGGAGATATCCTCAACAATCCCCTTAAAATCAGGCACCAATGTTATTTTTAAATTGTGACGATTTATCTCTGCCATTGTGGGTGATATCGTGAAGTGTTTTTGCTTAATTCTACTTGAAATCCTTTGGTCCAGGAGGTAGCCCTCTTTTGAGTGCCAAAGGTGTCCCCATGCACTATGCATCTTAATCTCTTCCAGCGTTTTTTCTCCGTATCTTGGGTTTGTCTCTGACGGTCAACAATAACCTCTGAGTCCCTTCAATGTGTGTTCTCCCTAAGTGCTTATAGGCACGATTACTCTGGCAAACGGTGCTTGTTGATCATAGTGGTCAGCTGCTGTGTTTAGTTTTATTTCTGCAGAGTCAGGGGCCCCCAATGGAAGTCAGTTGGTGTTTGGCCAAGTTCCAGAGACACGAGGTTGTATATGCACCACTCAGAAATTCTCATGTTGTCTGCTGAATTTGAAATTATGCCTCCTCCAGCCCAAGCACCTGCTTCTACTGGGGTTTCTCAATCGAGAAGAAATATATTAATCCTGAGGTCATATGGTTATGGGCAAAAAATCAAATTTCTTATTACATATATATTTTGTTTTTGGGGTGGTCAACAAAATACTTTGAATCATAATAATGTGTTATGTTGAGATAAAATTATCTAGAGTTATAGAAATGGAAACACAAGTTCAAGGATTAAAAGGAATTACATAAAATTTCTGACTGTTAAAATGTTAATGGATTATTTGAATGGGTAGATATCAAATGGCTGTATTCTTTAGATTCCTCTGGATACATTTAAAAAGTAATACAACAAAGTTACTTAAAAAATATCAATATTTACAGTATGCCAGAAATTACAGCGTTTATAAACATTTAAATTCATAATAAAAATTTCGAGGTTAACTTTCAAAAGGGTGAGGGAACACTGTTTTTCAAAATTCTTTTAGAAAGTGTCTGAGACTAAAAACTTGGAAGACTTCAAAATCTAGAGCACTGATTCTCAATGCTGGCTATGCCTTAGAATTGCTTGGGCGACATTTAAAAAACATTGATGGCTGGATGCATTAAATGTTTTAGCTGGGGCTTGGGCATCACTAATTTTTAAACTACACAGATGATTCTTATACACAGCCAGCATTGAGGACCACAGATCTGGAAGCAGCCCCAGATGCTGCTACTGGAGGTCACCTTTGAGAAGATCATCCTCCTTTTGCCACTGAGGTCTCTGCCGGGGCGGGTCCAGAAGCATATTGCTGTCTGTTATCCAAGACATTTAGGAATCCAAAAATTAACATTAATAATATTAACTATTAATCCAAAAGTAAGCTAAAAGTGTTCTATGATAGAATTTTGACTTGCTAAATGTGTGTTTTGAAAACAAAAAGATCAAAAGGGGAAATATACTGAAATAGTAGTAGTGATCAAATTACCTCTTGGTATTGGGATTGCAGATAATTTTTCATTTCTTGATGCTTTTCTATTTTTTGTAACAAATGTACACCATTTTTTTTCTAATCAGAAAAAGAGTACACTCTAAAGACAAATTGAAAGTGTGCCCCTTAAAAATAAATTTGCCGCATTTAATTCCACCACAAAAGCCCAGTCAGAAGAAGAAAATCACATATCAGAGCTGCTATTTGTGAATGGTTTGTTTCTGGTTCCATGTGAGTTGACATTAAGCAAGTATGTTAAACGAATAAAATTAAGAATTTCCAGATGTCCTTTCCTCTGATTTCGTTGTGCTCATGACTTGATTTACTAATTAAGGAAAAAAATAATAATAATCAAAAAGAAAGAGTATAGTAGGTATCATTTGTGAATATAACCTCATGCATTTATCAAATTGTTGCTGTTCATTCTGATTATTTCAAAAGAAAATTTCTACCTGTTTTTTATCTCCATGTTTTTCTATCAATAATCTTATTTTCCTTTCGCCTAATTCCAAAAGGCTGTTTCTTCAAAGGATAAGTTTGTTAGGCTTGCTGCTCATGAAGGCATTATCTCTATGGAGACCCACGTAGGGAACCTGGAGGTTATGAAGATAAGGCTGTTTTCCTTGGAGGTGACCTATTCTCCATGTGGTACTCTAAGGATATGTTGGAATTTGTTTACTCAAACAGAATACAAATTAGCTTCTTTGAAAATCAGGCTCTCTGAAAATAAATCAAAATGCCATTTGGTGCCCTGATCTTAGATTAATCTGGTAAAATTTTTGGTTTTTCTTGAAAGTAAATAAGTGTATAGTATATGTGTATAACACACACACACACACACACACACAATGTGACACCTTGACTAAAGGTCAGCAACACTGTCACAGGGATGTTGTGGCTAGTGACTTCTTTTGGTCACAATTGAAGGATTCAGAAAGTTCCTTTGCAAGGGCTACTATTTTGAGATTGTAGTCTATGTCCTTAATGCACTTCATTTTCTAGTTCCCCACATTTCCGCTCTATCATGACCCTGTGTCTTTGTATATGTTACTCTCTCGAGCTGGAAGGAAAGGGTGAAGGGTGAATGAGGTGAGCATGCACTTTGGGGTCGTACAGATGTGGGTTCAAACTTTTTTTTAACTTACTTATTAATGAAATGGCCCTGGGAAAGTTATTTATGCTTCTTGAGCCTCCATTTCTTCATCCTCAGCATGAGAGCAGCAACAGTGATTATCTCATAGAATTCTGAGACAATTCTTATGAAGGAATTAGTAAGTATTCAAAAAGCATTTAGTCCTTCTCTTTCTCACCCTGTCTCAGTCCTTTTGGGATGCTATAACAATAATACCATAGACTGAGTGGTTTATAAACAACAGAAATTTACTTCTCACAGTTCTGGAGGCTGGAAAGTTTAAGGTCAGGGCTCTGGCAGATTTGGTGTCTGGGTGTCTAGTGAGAGCCCACTTCCTGCTTCATGGACAGCTGGGGTCTCTCTTACAAGGGCAGTAATCCCATTCACGAGAGCTCCGCCCTCATGACCCAATCACCTCCCAAAGGCCCCACCTCCTAACACCATCAGATTGGGTGTTAGGATTTAACGCATGAATTTTGGGGGCACCCAAAATGTCTATACGTTCAGTACAGAACTGTCCTCCAACTCTCATCTTTTCATAAACATGCGAGCTTTAGAGAATAAAAGGCAAGAGCTTTGTCTCAGGCATTCAGAGAAGGGGTGGTGTGGAAGAGCGGGGCGAGGTCTTATCCAGAGGCCGTGGAAAGACCAGGAGACATCCCAGCCCTTCCGCACAGGTGCTTCCAAGTTTCACCTGCCTGCTTTTTAACTCCAGAGATGGGAACATTCACAAATTGGATTGGCTTTTCGCCTGGAGCCTGGGTCAAAAATAGAGACACTCTCAGACTGGTCAGTTCTTCCACCATAACCATTAGGCATCTTCTCTCTTTTTTTTTTTCATTTAACAAGTCCCCTTTCTTTATCTTTGCCCAGCCTCACCCATGACATTTCTTTCTCCTTCTTTCATACATGTTTTCGTCATAGAGTAACACAATCCAAGAGCATAATTACAAAATTAAAAAAAAAATGTTTTAGACAAATAAGCAACAGGATCAATTGAATGTTCTTGCATCCCACTACACACTGACTATAATAAAAATTAAAAACATCTCAACTTTAGCATGATAAAGGCTCATACGTATGAGACCTGGAGTGATCGTTGCAAGTTGCTCACAGGAGCCTTACTACCTAGAGCTTAAGCTTTCCTTAATTTTACCCCAAATAATTTATCCAGGGGTAATGGAAGTATCAGTGGGAAAATATGAATCATTTCAACCACCTACTAAAGAATCTGAATAGAAATACTGTGAAAACCCTTGAGGTTCCTCACAAGAAAGAAGCAATATTAATCACAAAGTGTGTCACCATTAAGATGATTACCCAGAGGGAAAAGTTATCAATAGTAATATTGCTATGACAGATGCATAAGTATTTTTTTTCTGTACAGCAACATACAATATGTTCCCATGGATACCTTTTGCATGTGTGAAAAAAATATTGCTAATAAAGAGTGTGCTTTTCATATTGGTCAGCTTCTTTAAATGCCAAATGTTAAATTACAGATATTTAAGTGATCTAAACTTCAGGAGTTGAAAGCAGCCTCAAAATTCAATTAAATCCTAATTATTTACTTTATTAATTACATAAAAATGTTTTCTTTACAAAAAAAGTCACTAATAATTAGGGAAAATGAATGTTAACAATTTTGTTTTGATTTAGTCATATTTTTACATGGAAATAGGTTTGTGCTTTTAAATAGTATGAAAACTGGACAAAGGAAAACCTCATTTCATTTTTTTAAACATATGACTACAAAATTTGTTTCATTTACAAAATGTTCCACAGTAAGCACGGACAAACACATTCTACTTAGACTGCATTTTGGTTCCAATCCAAACTTAATTGTAGCTTGTTCAGAGGGCAAATGGGTCCCTTGTTTTCTTGCTTATTGCTTCTTCATTCCATTGTTCATGATATTAGAGGGCAAGAAAGGAGAGAGACTCAAATGCTGACTCTTTTTTTTTTTTTTTAGCACTTCTGGCTCAAGTTGAGTGTGGGGAGACATTGAAAGTACAACAAAGATAAGAATAAGTATGAAACATGGTGGATGAAGCGGGTTGAGGAGGAGGAGCTAGATTATACCTGCCAGTGGGCTGCTTACGGGAGAGAGTTGTGTCAAGAGTGAAGGTTTCCGAAGGCAGAAGAACATAATCCAGGCACATATGTAGGAGAGAAAAAATGAGATGAGACTGTTACAGGACAAACTGTGTGCCACCCCCCGACCCCCCAAGTCACATGCTGAAATCCTAACCCTCAGTGCCTCCGATTGTGACTGTATTTGGAGATACAGCCTTTAAAGAGGTAATTAAGGTTAAATGAGGTCTCAGGGGTGGGCTCTAATCCAATGACTGGTGTCCTTAGAAGAAGAGATTAGGACATTGACACACATGGAAGACCATGTGAAGGCACAGGGAGAAGACAGTCATCTACAAGCCAAGGAGAGTGGCCTCAGAATAAACCAACCCTGCTAACACCTTAATCTTGGATTTTTAGCATCCAGAACTGTGAGAAATAAATTTCTGTTGTTTAAGCCAACCAGTCTGTGGTACTTTGTTATGGCAGCCCTAGCAAGCTAATACGAGGAACAATTAGGTTAGCAAATTGTTACATACCCTATGATAGCATCTCGCTCCATATCCCTAATCCTAAACCTCACCCTACAAATTTTAGCGAATTTACTAAAGTCATGAAGTGTTGGAAGCTAGGGAAACAGAGGAATGAAGATGAATCCAGCTTGAGAAACAAAGTTACATGTAATACCACTCAGAGTCACAGGAGAATTTCAGAAAATCCTTGAGGCAGCATTTCGGCCTTTGGGGAGATAACACTGAGACTGTATGCTTCAATCAGAAAGTCAAATGGGAAAGTCTGCTGAACTCTGTGAAATCGCAGGCTTGAGATTGGTATTGAAATCATGCTCCGTTGATGAACGACTTCTTAAGGAATTGGAGTCCTACACATATAGATTTGACTAAAGAACAGTGCTCTTCTTAAGGAAAAGATTATTAACCCAAACTGAAGTACTAGAACAGTGAGAGAAAAGGAAACAGGCACCTAACCAGCCAGATCAAGGAAGTGGACCTTTGACATAAAAGGAAGGTGAGTTGTCATGGCCTGGTGTTCTCAACCTTATTTGAAGTGGGATTTCATCCCTAATTTTTGAAAGTAAGGTGTCTGTAAAAAGCACTATTTCACAAACTTTAGAACACAATCATAGAAACACTTATTTTTATTAACCTTAGTCATTGGCTTGAAATAATATTTTCTTGGCTGTCATCAACTTTACAAGGTGGGACATCAGAAGAATCAGCCCCCACAACCTCACACATCACCTTTAGGTAATGAATGAACAGAATGAGTCTTAAACAATGACATATCCTTCCTTGAGTCATAAGCCAGCTGTGTCTTAATGACACTGAAATGCAATTGTATTAAATTAGGTTTGTGGTCTAAATGGTTGTAGGAAGCACAGCCTCCACATTGAAACTGGTTTGACCTGACAAGAAGTTGGGGTGAGGCATATTGTTTCGGTTGGAATGTTCAGGTACAACAGATTTGTGATACACCAGATAAATCTGTCTGTTCTGCCTTCTTCTTCTCAACGTGATACATGCAATAAAGCCTTACAGAAGACTCCTTGATGAACCCAACAAATTGGTAAGGAGCAGCTCCTTTTAGAGAGGCAGAGTGACTAGGCATATGGGAAATTTGTACAATTCTGCTACTAAACCGAACTCATGAAAGTCAAAGTCACTAGTCCTCCAGAAGGTGTGAACAAGTGAGCAGAAATAGATGTATCGTAGCCGTTAGATCTTCAGGGCATAGCAAACAATGATCCAATTTTTACTTTGAGCTTCTGTTAGCTTTAACTAGAGACCTTTGTTTTTAGAGATGAATCAGAAAGTTTATAAATCCTTCCTTATTCTTTTTTTCATTTTAGTGTACTCCGTCTGTAGACAGGAACCTATAAACATTCGACATTCCTCCAAGTATAAATAAATGCTGGTAAATTTTGAGAGGCAGTAAAGCACAATGGAAAGAGCAAAATAGGCTACGGAGTTAGAAACACCCTTGTATCCCAACTCCACCACTTACTCAAAGGGTGAATTTGAAAATGTACGTAACCTATCTATATTTCATTTTTGTCATTTGTAAAGTGAGAATACCAGTTATCCACTTCTTTGAGTTCTGATGAAGAGAATTCAATGATGTAATGTTTGAAAGCACTCAGTATCATGTTGGGTGCACATTAAATATAAAATGATTGGCAATTGTTATTATGGACTATCGGCTTGATCCATTTCAGTATGCCAGTAGGTCTGATTTTGAGTTTCCTTTTTTCTTTTTTGATTTGGTACAACCAGTATTTTCACTTTTTCTTAAATTATAATGACCTTATGTTGTAGATGAAATAGGTATTAAAGTTATTTCTTAGTTGTATCATAGCAGAGGAACAGTGACATCATTATTCAACAGCTGTTTGTGCACTGCCATTGAAGCCAGTTATGTCCCATATGGTATTTGCAAGGCTGGAGAAGATGAAGCTGTGTGTCCTGGAGGGTTAGGTAGCATGCATTTTGTTCTGTCTGCCTGCTGTGTGTCCAGATATGCAGCAGTTTGGTAGCGTTATGAAAGAAAGACACATTTCTGTCTTTAAAGAAGGAATCTGGTTCAGAAGACAAAACAGAGACACTTAAAATGTCTTGCAAACAATGACAATAGTCAACAAAAGCAAAGCACTGTGTTACAAGAGAAATGCAAGTATCAAAAGGAGACAATGGTGCTCCAAGTTTGAGAGATTCCAGGAAAGGGTGGTTTGAGTTGCATTTGAAACATATGATAAACATTGACTTTTGGTCAATTGAATTTGTAGTCAAATTAGCCATTTGACTACATGTTCTAAATAGTTCAAAGTTGTGAATAAGAGGCGGAGTCAAGATGGTGGCGTAAGCAGACTCGGAACTCACCTCCTCCCGTGGACACAGCCAATTTACAACTACTCGTGGAAAAATTACCCCTGAGACAGAACTGAAAACTGCATAAGAGGAACTCCTGCAACAACGGACAATCCTAACTGAGGTGGAAGAGGCAGAGACTCCCTTCTGGAGAGGAAAAACGCCGCCTTCACAAGCCGCCAGCTTCACGGCCGCCGGGAGCAGCGCACAGGTACGCAGCCCTCCCTGGAGGCGCGGGGCCCTGAGCCGGGGAGCGCCCCCGCTGTGGGCATTTTGTGGACCCAGTACAACAATCGAGACCAGCGGCATAATATCTGACTGTGCCTGCTACTAAAACACTGGGGAGGACCCCCAGAAAACCCGGTTCACAAAGAAACTAAAACTGGCTCTTAAAGGGCCCGCGCGCAAACTCACCCATTTCAGAAAGCATCCTAAAATCACCAGAAAGAAAGGTGCACAGTGCTGTGGTGAAAAGAGACTCACCTCATAGGCCCTGAGTGCATCTCGGTGAAGGGTGAGACCTCTCCAGGGACTGTGACATTGGCAGCGGCCATTGTTGTGGCCCGGTGTGGGCGTGCTGATGCAGACGCCATTGGAGTTCTCCCTGAGGCCTGCTAGCCCAGGGTCTGCCCCACCCGCTAGAGCACCAATTTAATCCAGCTCAGCCAGGGCAGGCAGCCCACCCAAGAGACTGGCCCCACCCAACAACAAGCCCTCAGGCAACGTGTGGGCCTGCATAGATTGGTGACTGGATTCTCTGCAGCCTGGCAACTGAGCCAACTTGAGCGGGGCAGGGTGTGCACAAGGAGCGGGTGGAGAGTGTGGGGTGGTGGCGGAGTGTGTGGGGCTCCCGCCGTGGAGAGACTGGGTCCGCTTGGGGAGGTCGGGGCGCTCACACGGGGCAGGACTGTGTTGACTGTGTGTGTGGACCTGTGGGCGGCAGGGTTTGTCAGCTGCAGAAGACTTGTGCTTCTCAAAGACCCACATAGGAGGTTTGCCCCACCTTCCAAAGCCTGAAATGATTGGGTGCTCCTGTGCCTGAGGCCAGCCCCACCCAGCTGCAATCCTCAGAGAGCTGACAAGAGACCTAATAGGCTAGAGGCTTACAGCAATTGTAAGACCCTTAGCCTAACAACCTGCCACACTGGGGGCCTACTCACTTAAAAGAAATACTGCAACACAAATGTGGTATTAGAACTTGCAGCCAACTGTGCTGGGGCTCCCCACACCTGATAAAGAGGCTGAAGGGCCCACAACAACTACAAGCAGCTGAGCATTACAACAGCTGGCCAGGAGCATAACTCAGCCTCCCCGGGCGCCTACAGGGAGAGCAAACAGGCCACAACAGAAGGACACACGTAGCCCACATAGGGGCCACCCCTGGAACATTGAGAACTGAGGGAGGCACACTGGAAGCCTCCTAAGGCATCACTTACATAAGGTCACCTATCCAAGAGCAGGAGACGTAGCTGACCTACCTAATACGTAGACACAAGCACAGGGAAAGAGGCAAAATGAGGAGGCAAAAGAATACATTCCAAGTAAGGGAACAGGACAAAACCCCAGAAAAGGAACTAAGTGAAACAGAAATGAGCAACCTACCTGACAGAGAGTTCAAACTAAGAGTGTTAAGGATGCTCACTGATCTGGGGAGAAGAATAGATGAACTCAGTGAGAATGTCAACAAAGAAATGGAAGATATAAAAAAGAACCAATCAGAAATGAAGAATACAATACTGGAAATGAAAAATTCATTAGAGGGACTCAAAAGCAGAGTAGAGGATACAGAAGAACGGATCTGTGAGCTGGACGAAAGACTAGAAGAAATTACCCGAGGTGAACAGGTAAAAGAGAAAAGAATTAAAAAGAGTGAGGACAGTCTAAGGGACCTCTGGGACAACATCAAGTGCACTAACATCCGTGTTATAGGTGTCCCGGAAGGAGAAGAGCGAGACAAGGGGGCAGAGAATCTATTTCAAGAAATAATAGATGAAAACTTCCATAACCTAAGGAAGGAAACAGACATCCAGGTATAGGAAGCACAGAGAGCCCCAAACAAGATAAACCCAAAGAGGCCCACACCAAGACACATCATAATCAAAATGTCCAGAATTAAAGATAAAGAGAGAATCCTAAAAGCCGCAAGAGAATGTCAAGTTACATACAAAGGAAACCCCATAAGGCTATCAGCTGACTTCTCAGCAGAAACCTTACAGGCTAGAAGAGAATGGCATGATATAAAAGTGCTAAAAGGAAAAAACTTACAGCCAAGAATACTCTACCCAGCAAGGTTATCATTCAAAATGGAAGGAGAGATCAAAATTTTCCCAGACAAGCAAAAATTAAAGGAGTTTGTCACCAAGAAACCAGTGCTACAAGAAATGTTAAAGGGACTGATTTAAGGGGAAAAGAGAAGACCACAAATAGGAAAAATTATCTATTTCCATGATTAGAATGTAATGGATACAAATACACAAAAAAGAGGTTAGATATGCTATCAAAAACATAAAAGGAGGGAGGAGGGGAGTTAAGAGTACAGCTTTCAGACAGAGGGTCAAACTAAAGTGACCATCAATTCTGTATAGAAGAAGAAAGGAACAGAGAAGGACTACTAAAACACTGAGAAAAAAAAAAAGTTAAAAAATGGCAGTAAGTACATACTTATCAATAGCTACTTTAAACGTCAATGGACTAAATGCTCCAATTAAAAGGCATAAGGTGGCTGACTGGATAAAAAAACAAGACCCATGTATATGATGCATACAAGAGACACACTTCAGACCTAAAGACACTCAGAAACTGAAAGTGAAGGGATGGAAAAAGATACTCCATGCAAATGGCAATGAAAAGAAAGCTGGGGTAGCAGTACTCATATCAGACAAAATAGACTTTAAAAAAAAACTGTAAAAAGAGACAAAGAAGGGCATTACATAATGATCAGGGAACAATCCAACAAGAGGATATAACACTTGTAAATATCTACGCACCTAATGTAGGTGCACCTAAATATATAAAGCAATTATTAACAGACATAAAAGCAGAAATAGACAGTAACACAATAATAGTAGGGGACTTTTGCACTCCACTTACACCAACGGATAGATCATTCAAACAGAAGATCAATAAGGAAACATTGGCCTTAAACGACACACTAGAACAGATGGACATAGTAGATATATACAGAGCATTCCATCCAAAAACCGAAGAATACACGTTCTTTTCAAAGGCACATGGAACATTCTCCAAGATTGATCACATATTAGGCCACAAAACAAGTCTCCATAAATTTAAGAAGATTGAAATAATACCAAGCATCTTTTCTGACCACAATGGTACGAAACTAGAAATCAACTATAGGAAGAAAATCAGAAAAGCCACAAATATGTGGAGATTAAACAAAATGCTACTGAACAACGACTGGGTTAATGAAGAAATCAAAGAAGAAATCAAAAAATACCTGGAGACAAAAGAAAATGAAAATACGACATGCCAGAATTTATGGGATACAGCAAAAGCGGTTCTAAGAGGGAAGTTTATAGCGATACAGGCCTATCTCAACAAACAAGAAAAATCTCAAATAAACAATCTAACAATGCACCTAAAGGAACTGGAAAAAGAAGAACAAACCAAGCCCAAAATCAGTAGAAGAAGGGAAATAATAAAAATCAGAGCAGAAATAAATGAAATAGAGACCAAAAAAACAATAGAAAAAATTAATAAAACCAAGAGCTGGTTCTTTGAAAAGCTCAACAAAATTGACAAACCTTTAGCTAGACTCACCAAGAAAAAAAGAGAGAAGGCACAAATAAGTAAAATCAGAAAAGAAAGAGGAGAAATTACAACAGACACCTCAGAAATACAAAAGATTATAAGAGAATACTATGAAAAGCTATATGCCAACCAATTCGACAATCTGGAAGAAATGGATAAATTCTTAGAATCATACAACCTTCCAAAACTGGATCAAGAAGAAGTAGAGAATTTGAATAGACCAATCACCAGTAAGGAGATTGAAACAGTAATCACAAACCTCCCCAAAAATAAAAGTCCAGGACCAGACGGCTTCCCTGGGGAATTCTACCAAACATTCAAAGAAGACTTAATACCTATCCTTCTCAAACTCTTCCAAAAAATTGAGGAGGGGGGGAAGCTCCCTAACTCATTCTACGAAGCTGACATTACCCTGATACCAAAACCAGACAAGGACAACACGAAAAAAAGAAAATTACAGGCCAATATCACTGATGAACATCGATGCAAAAATCCTCAACAAAATACTAGCAAATCGCATACAACAATATGTTAAAAAGATTATACACCATGATCAAGTGGGATTTATTCCAGGGATGCAGGGATGGTTTAACATTCGCAAACCAATCAATGTAATACACCACATTAATAAAATGAAGAATAAAAATCACATGATCATCTCAATAGATGCAGAGAAAGCATTTGACAAGATGCAGCATCCATTTATGATAAAAACTCTGAATAAAATGGGTATAGAAGGAAAGTATCTCAACATAATAAAGACCATATATGAGAAACCCACAGCTAATATCATCCTCAATGGTGAAAAACTGAAAGCCATCCCTCTAAGAACAGGAACCAGACAAGGATGCCCACTGTCACCACTCCTATTTAACATAGTACTGGAAGTCCTAGCCACAGCAATCAGGCAAGAGAAAGAAATAAAAGGGATCCAAATTGGAAAGGAAGAAGTGAAACTCTCACTATTTGCAGATGACATGATTTTATATATAGAAAACCCTAAAGAATCCACCAGAAAACTTTTAGAAGTAATAAACGAATATGGTAAAGTTGCAGGATACAAAATCAACATACAAAAATCAGTTGCATTTCTGTACACTAACAACGAAGTAACAGAAAGAGAAATTAAGAATACCGTCCCATTTACAATTGCAACAAAAGGAATAAAATACCTAGGAATAAACTTAACCAAAGAGGTGAAAGATCTGTACACCGAAAACTATAAAACATTTCTGAAAGAAATTGAAGAAGACACAAAGAAATGGAAAGATATTCTGTGCTCTTGGATTGGAAGAATTAACATAGTTAAGATGTCCATACTTCCGAAAGCCATCTATAGATTCAATGCAATCCCTATCAAAGTTCCAACAACATTTTTCACAGAAATAGAACAAAGAATCCTAAAATTTATATGGAACAACAAAAGACCCCGAATAGCTAAAGGAATCCTGAGAAAAAAGAACAAAGCTGGAGGTATCACACTCCCTGATTTCAAAATAGACTACAAAGCTGTAGTAACCAAAACAGCATGGTACTGGCACAAAAACAGACACACAGATCAATGGAATAGAATCGACAGCCCACAAATAAACCCACACATCTATGGACAGCTAATCTTTGACAAAGGAGCCAAGAACATACATTGGGGAACAGAAAGTCTCTTCAACAAATGGTGTTGGGAAAACTGGATAGCCATATGCAAAAAAATGAAAGTAGACCCTTAGCTTACACCATACACAAAAATTAACTTCAAATGGATTAAAGACTTGAATGTAAGACCTGAAACTGTGAAACTTCTAGAAGAAAACATAGGCAGTACGCTCTTCGACATCGGTCTTAGCAACATCTTTTCAAACACTTTGTCTGACCGGGCAAGAGAAACAATAGAAAAAATAAACAAATGGGACTACATCAAACTAAAAAGCTTCTGCACAGCAAAGGAAACCATCAACAAAACAAAAAGACAACCTAACAATTGGGAGAAGATATTTGCAAACCATACTTCTGATAAGGGCTTAATCTCCAAAATATATAAAGAACTCATGCATCTCAACAACAAAAAAACTACCAACCCAATTAAAAAATGGGCAAAAGACCTGAACAGACATTTCTCCAAAGAAGATATACAGATGGCCAATAGACACATGAAAAGATGTTCAAAATCACTAACTGTCAGGGAAATGCAAATCAAAACTACAATGAGATATCACCTCATGCCCGTCAGAATGGCTATAATTAACAAGACAGGAAACAACATGTGTTGGAGAGGATGTGGAGAGAAGGGAACTCTCATACACTGCTGGTGGGAGTGCAAACTGGTGCAGCCACTATGGAAAACAGTATGGAGATTCCTCAAAAAATCAAGGATAGAACTACCATATGATCCAGCTATTCCACTGTTGGGTATTTATCCAAAGAACTTGAAAACACCAATTTGTAAAGGTACATGCACCCCTGTGTTCATTGCAGCGTTATTCACAATAGCCAAGACTTGGAAGCAACCTAAGTGCCCATCAAGGGACGAATGGATAAAGAAGCTGTGGTATATATACACAGTGGAATACTACTCAGCCATAAGAAACGATGAAATCCAGCCATTTGTGACATGGATGGACATTGAGGGTATAATGCAAAGTGAAATAAGTCAGAGGGAGAAGGTCAAATACCATATGATTTCCTTCATTAAGTAGTAGATAATAACAACAATAAACAAACACATAGGGACAGAGATTGGATTGGTGGTTACCAGAGGGGAAGGTGGGAGGGAGGAGGGTGAAAGGGATAATTCGGTACATGTGTGTGGTGATGGGTTGTAATTAGTATTTTGGTGGTGAACATGATGTAATCTATGCAGAAATAGAAGTACAATGATGTACACCTGAAATTTTTACAATGTCATAAACCAATGTTACTGCAATAAACAAAAAATTTAAAAATAAATAAATAAATAAATAAATATTAAAAAAAGAAAAATAAAAGGAGATCCTTGGGATTCCAAGAGGTGGACACTGAAAAAAAAAAAAAAAGTTGTGAATAAGAAGTATCTTTATTTCGGCCTTCAGATGAGAATAAAGTGATTCTTAGAATGGAAGAACATAAACATTTATTGAGCTTCTTCGGGTTGAGAGCATAATGTTAGGCCTGTTCATTCATTCATTCATTTTATTCACGTTTTATCTACAGTGCTAGTCACTATTCTAATATGGCTTACTTTATCCTTCTTTTACAAATGGTGAAACTGAAACTCTGAAAAATAAGTAACTTACTCAAAGTTACACTCTATATGGCAGATCTCGAATTAAAACTTATCTGTTTGACCATAAACCAAGCTCTGCACATCACAGCATGTAGGCTCATTGAAAGAAATAAAAGTTATAGACCTTGGAGAAATGCTGTAAAGAAAATTTTCTTCACCTTAGCAAATCCTCCAATCCTCCAGTCATAGGCAGATCTCCCTGTGTTTTTCACTCATTGGCTATATTAGAACTAGATCTGTGAGGTGAGAATCAGCAAGTTAATTATCACAAGTTTGGTGAGAAAAATAAATCTCCTATGATAAATATGGTTTACAAAATGGAATCAAAACAGTTTTCCACAAAAAAGAAGTTCTAACAAATGTGCTTTCTGAAACAAACATTTATAAATCTCAGCATCACAAATCACCATTTTATAGAAATATTTATATCATGGCATTCAATATTATGGGAAATTTCTTTGTCTTTCTTTAGTAAATGAATCGAGAACTCAACTTTATTTTGCTATTTTATCATAGCAAAGAAGTACAAATTTAATTTAAATGCTATGGTAATTGGTATGTGAACACTCTCCAGTCTTATTTCTCAAGTCTAAACAAGTATAGTGGTTAATCTAAAGCTTTATTTTCTCAAAGCATTAGTACAAATAACATTTTTACCATAACATATCTCAGTAAGTTTCAACTAACTTGGTGGCCTTTGGTTCAAATAGAATTTTGATCAAGAATGAATTAGATATGTTTTGGGATTATGGTTTTATTTTAAAACATATACATATGTGTGTAGTGTAAATAAACTGCATCCATCCACGTCTACCTATCTATCATCTATCTCTTTCTCTTTCTCTCTTTATCTTTCCATCTCTCTAATCTATGAATCATCTCTCTAATCTATCTATCATCTATCAATCATCTATCTGTCATCTATCTGTCATCTGTCAATCATCTATCTATCTATCTATCTATCTATCTATCTATCTATCTATCTATCTATCACCTATCCTCTATCTTCTTTCCTTTCCCCTTGTCTCCTTTCCATTCCCTTTTTCCTTTTCTTGACCTTCTCACAAATTTCACCTCTCTTTCGCTTTCTCCTTTGGGCTTCCCTCACCACTTCCTCATCTCTCCTTTTTATTTTTCCTTTTTTGGTTTATTCATCCTTCTCATTCTTCGATACACATTTACTTGAGAGTTTTCTGCCCTTATTTATAATGCCATGGGGTAACTATGCAAATAATACCCAACCAGATGTTAACTAGAGCCTCATGTGGATTTTTGTCCCATAAAATCTTTTGGTATTTTTAATAAAGAAACATAATTATCATATCGACTTTTGCAAAGATAAGAAACTCCTCTCAACATAAAGCATTTTCACAAAGGATACGGAATTACATGATTTAGTAAGCAGCAGGAGAGACAGGCAACTTGGAAAGAACTATCTCTAATTCTTAACTGATTTTATATAGCTTGTTTCTGAGACCAGCTGTGTTCGCAAACTTGCTCATGGATTCAGAGTATAACCTTAGAAATCCTTCTAGAACAAAGATAATCTGATGCCAGACTAGCTGGACAGTCTTGGATCAGTGTGTAAGATTCAAATTCCCCACAGATTGACTTCAATTGAAAAGTTATATACATTTGATTCTTAATTTAACAATTTTATGAGATGCTGATATGTAGAATTATTATTGTTAATAGTATGAATACTTGAGTAATTTCCTAATATCTCTAAGCTTCGGTTCCTTTATCTCCAAAGTTCTACGTTATGGCATTGTTGGAAGACTAAATTAGACAATGTACGTGGATGGCTCAGTTAGCTGCCTGACACATTAGCAAATATTACTGATATTGATGATGCTGCTGATGATGGTGATAACGCTAATGATTATGATGATAATGTTAAAGCCTAATTCAAAGCTCTGGTCCCCATGTTAAGCCTTCATATAATAAACCTTCCATGCTCTAGTTTCAGATATTCAGCTTCCTAGATATCTCCAACTGGATGCTCCAAAGATATCTAAGATTCAAATTTATCTCAAACAACTTGTAGACTTTTATCCTTCCTTCCACACTTTTTCACCAACATTATCCACCCACCCATCATCTCCCTCCTTCCAACCTGTGCCCCTAACTGCATCCTTATCTTGGTGTTTGGCATCCTCACAATGCCATGAATCTGCTCACCCACTTAGAAGCATGGTATCTTCCTAGGTCTCTCTTCCCCACCACACCACCCCATTATCATTTAGTCACTAAGCTCTGCCTAATCTACCTGCAAATGAAAACAGTAACTACTTCCTGTATAATTTTTCCTTGGTAGGCACTATGATAGTTATTTTAGCTCCATATCACACTTAATCTTTTCAATAGCTCTTCTGTTTACAGATGGAGAAGTAGTGGTTCACAAAGCCACCAAGGACTGCTCATTCCACTAAGCCACATTGCCCCTTTTAAAAATCTCTTGCTATCCTCCTTTCTTCTCCATTCCTATTTCCACTGGCCTATTTCAGAATTTTTCTTCTCCCATGTGGTCTTCTACAATAGTCTCCTTATGGGTGTCCTGTAGTCTTGCCTCTCTGTAATCCACGCTCCACAGTGTTGCCAGAACAATTTTCTAACATGCACATGATAACGTTACTCTGCTGCTCGAGATTTTTCAGGGTTCCTCAGCAGCTACAGAATAAAATATGAAGTCATTTGCATGGCACACAATGCCTTTTATGATTTGGTTACCATTTTTTTGAGGAAGATTGCACTGACCTAACATCCATTGCCAATCTTCCTCTTTTTTTTTTGCTTGAGGAAGATTAGCCCTGAGCTAACATCCTTGCCAATTTTCCTCTTTTTAATATCTGGGTCACCACCACAGCATGGCTGATGAGTGGTGTAGGTCTGCGCCTGGGCGCCAAGCCTGCGAACATGGGCCACCAAAGCAGAGCCCGTGAACTTAACCACTACTCCACAGGATCAGCCCCAGATTTGGTTACTTCTTAATCTGACTAACCTTATTTCTTATCACTCCACGCTCATCAGCCCCCTTCTAAAATCTACTCTGCAGTAGATCTTAATTACTTGGGGTTCTAAAAATAAGCCATATATTTTTAGACTCCAGAGTTTTGCATGTGCTGTTACCACCTTCTGAAATGTCTAACCTCTCTCCTGCTCTGCTTGCTATCAAGTTATCTCCTCTGGGAGGGGTTCTCAGCCTTGGTTACATACTAGGATCATTTAATATCATCTTTTTAAGGCATTTTTTACAATGCCGTATGCCAAAGCTGCAATGTAATTCTCTAGGATTGAGTCTGATATTGGCCTTTGTTTTGAACTCCCCAGATGATCTAATGTGCTCAGGTGCTCCTTCCTCTGATGGTCTCTTTATGTGCTGTGATTGCCTCTACTATGACATTGGTCACTTTCTGTTGTAGTTTATTTTCAAGTCTAATTTCCCAACTAGAGGGTGAACTTCTAGAAGGCTTGGGATCATGTTATTAATCTTTGTATTCTCCACACCTACACAATAAATATTCATTGAATTAATGATTCTGTTGTATTATTTTTGTATATTATTGTGTCAAGTACACAGAACACCTATAATACTTACATTTGTGCAGGCATCAAATGAATTTCTGTTTTTCTCTCATTCGGAGCCTTTTAATTTAGGAACAATTTAACTTATCATATGAAATTCTAGAAATGATAATTATTTTGAACAAATTTTTGTTGTCAAAGTAGTAGAAAAATAAATCTTAAGAAAGCTAAAATAAAGGGCCGGCCCCGTGGCTTAGCGGTTAAGTGCGCGGGCTCCGCTGCTGGTGGCCTGGGTTCGGATCCTGGGCGCACACCCACGCACTGCTTCTCCGGCCATGCTGAGGCTGCGTCTCACATACAGCAACTAGAAGGATGTGCAACTATGACATACAGCTATCTACTGGGGCTTTGTGGGAAAAAAAAGGAGGAAGATTGGCAATAGATGTTAGCTCAGAGCCGGTCTTCCTCAGCAAAAAAAACAGGAGGATTAGCGTGGATGTTAGCTCAGGGCTGATCTTCCTCACACACACAAAAAAAAGAAAGCTAAAATGAAGTAATTAAATGTGT
Source organism: Diceros bicornis minor (assembly GCF_020826845.1). Classification (NCBI taxonomy): domain Eukaryota; kingdom Metazoa; phylum Chordata; class Mammalia; order Perissodactyla; family Rhinocerotidae; genus Diceros; species Diceros bicornis. The sequence goes on from NC_080750.1 coordinate 43,154,708, forward strand.
GATCTGGAGAAAAAGTTGAGGGAAAATTATATCTATTGGTATCTGTGAAGAAACCCACCCGAGGACTGATCGTTGTCCTTTCATCTCTTCAATGTTTTCTAGAGTTTACCACTGTCATACTTTCCCCTAGTTGAAGCCTCAGAATTCAAAGTATTACAAGGGATCCTCCAGAAACAATTATTCACTCGTTTATTCTTCTATGCTTTCATTCATCACTTATGACTATGTATTAAGAATTATGCCTCATATTGGGGGTTCTGAAATGAAGAGCTCATAATCTACTTCTAATGTTTTTAGTTTCTAAGCTGAAAAAAACCCTCCTCATTAACTATGTTGATTACAGCACTGTTCTCAGACTTCGTCAACCAGGATTTACATTTTGATGGCATACTAAGTAATCCACTTAATAGCACACTAAGTTACATATCGTCTTCAATGAGAACTGTGAACTCTGGATGTTCTAAAATGCAAAATGCAAATTTCAAAGAGCAAATTTTTGCATTTATTTTCTGTGCTTGCTAATATTTTGGAAACAGTTTATTTCAGTGCAAATGCATTTTTTCTTTTTTTTTTCCCCTGGCTCTGCTGTAGCTCAGATAAGAAATGTGTAAATGCATTTCTGGTATAGCCTTGTTATACTTGAACAAACAAAATCTTAGGGATCAGAAGAAAATATCAAATATGCTACTATAGAAAATGTTCTATAATTACAAATATTAATTTATCAATAATTAAATTTTGCAAGAAGACAGCAACACAAGGCCAAACAAATTATAAAGTAACTGGCATCTTTTCAGATATACTATAATACTGGCGAATTAAGATGACGCTCTCAGAAGGAGGATGATCAAAGAACAATGCTCTCATAGGCTGAGACGTCAGTGATACTGATTATATAGTTTAAAATATGTATTAAAGTTGTCATTCCAAGAAATTTATTGATAGTGTTAACTTTTGTTTCTGTAATGTTGAAAAGTAATAAAGGTAACAAAAAATTTAGGCCAATTGATCTTTAAAATTTATGTTGACTCTATTCATATTCTCTTGCATCTCTTCCTTTACTTACTTCAGGCTTTTACTTGGCTTTTGTTAATATCATTTACTTTTGTTTTGTAATTGTTTCGTTGCTGACTGTAACAAAATAACACACACTCGTAATTTTAAGAGCCATCTCCAACGTAACGTCTTATGTGACTTTCCCCAATTCCCCAATGTAGATAGAGTTAATAATTTCCACCTCAATTCTCCTGCACCACTCAATTCATTCTTTGTTCCAGAAACTATTATTTGTGATATAATTATTGATTTAGGTGCATGTCTCCTTCTCTTGGAACATGAGCCATTTGAGGCAGGGCTTATGGATTATTTATATTTTCACATCCAAAATCTGCAATAGTGTCTGAGACATGGTAGTTGACCCAAACCAAAAATAATCATCATATTTAAATATTCTACAAAACCCCTCAGTCCCCCCAAAAAACACGCAAAGAAGATTTTGCTCTATTTTTTTCTAAGGCCCTGAGCTCTTTAGTTCATGCAGGAGAAGCAACTTAATTTCTAACAAAGACAGAAAGTGGCACTAACGCTCAAGTCACTAGATATACTAGGCTGTCACCAGATATATTATGGTGCCAGGTTCAATACATTTAGGTTATATTGTTAAGTTGACTTCATAAACTCTTTCTGCGGAAAGCTGTGCAAACCTGGGACTACTGCTTCTCTTCCCTCACACTGTCTGCAGAACTGCAACAACTAGAGTGGACTTTATTTCCCTGGATGGAGCAGAATATACCTGTGGCATACCACTGGTTTCCTAGTGTGGTTTTTGCCATGTAAACTGGAGTCTAAATAGTGTGGAGGACTTCAGAATCCAGTTTAATAAAAGTGTTGTGGCATGGGAGTTAAATCATCCCCAATTCCTGGACTGAATAATTAATTAATAAATCATTACTGCCACTTACTATATGTCAACATCTGTAAAAGATGCTGGATGATAGTAAATATCTTTTCTCGTCTCCCTTGATAGTGAATATATTTTCTCTTTCTTCCTTTTATTTACCTTTACAGTCTTTTTTTCAGTAGTGTCTTCCACATTCCTCCTGGGTCTTGCCTCAGATCAATTCCTTCTCTTCAGTGGGATAAAATAATGTCATTTAGTTTATATTCCTTTTACATTCAATGAAAATTAAGACATGATCAAACTGATATACTGAGAAGTCGCTGTTTTCCTTAGAGTTTTGAAAATAAATGTTACTTGGGGATGCTAGGTTTTTGTGTTTAAATATTTGACAATTACTTCATTCACAAGCCGATTTCTCTTAGTGAAAGACTGCTTTCCAGTGCTCTCCTATCTCATTCCTTCCAAATTTTATCACCAAACTCATAATTGAGCACAGTTCTCTACCTCACATGTAGTAGGTACTCAATACACACTTGTGTGAACATATCTGAAATTGATTCCTGTCAGTCGAGTGTAAGTAAAAGTAGTGGAGGATAGCTTGATGTTTACAAATGTCCTGACAGAAATTCCCATGGAAGTAGGGAGGGATCCTCCCTAAAACAGGCTTAGGCACCTTTGATAATAAGGCTAAATCTTGAAAGATAATCAAAGACTTGATAGCATAAGGGTGCCAGTCTTTCCAGAGGAGTCCCATGGAAAAGAAGGGAGAAATCCTATACCTGTAGACTTCTTAAGTGGAGGAAACCCACAAGATCAGAGGTGTTTGGAGATCTAGCTTGTCCATAAGAATGGCTGACCAATAAAATACCTCAGAGAGGCGACCCCTCAGAATGAACACTGTTGAATCCAGGATGCATTAAGTGATAGGACTTGGGATATGATGTGCAATGATGGCCTGGGTAGGGAGCTGCTTTCTGACTCAGGTCTATCTGATACATTGTGCACATGAGTTGTGGTTTGTGGCCAGTTAAACTGAGTGTTTTTCAAAGCACGCTGACTCCTGACTGCTATGCTATCTTTCTCTATTTCTCTGGCTTTAAATCTCAGGATCTCTGCTCTGAAATCTTATGTAGCTTGGATTTGATCTTACTCTAATAGCTGATCAATTTCTCCTTTCTTTTCTACTTACAGTCTTCTCATAGTTTATGGTAGATTTTTGTAAAAATAGCTACCATAATTTATTACCCTGTATCTATTACTTTGTTAGTGCCTTCCCACACAGACTCTGGGCTTGCCCATGTGACTTGTTGACCAATGGAACATTAGCAAACTTGATGGAGGCTTATGTTGAAAGTGCTTGTACTTTGGGGCTTGCCCTCCTCTTGCTCTCGGAACTCTGCTGCTATGTGTGAAAAACTATGCCCCAGTTAAGTACCAGAAATGTGAAAGGCCATCTTTATAATAAACCCACCAGCCAACTTGCTGGCTGAATGAAATGCTTGAGAGAACTCAGTAGAGATCAGCTTATTTTCAGGGTTTCACAGATAGCCAGCCCTGATCACACAACCACCTGAGTGACCTACAAAAGAGTGAACTAAAGAAATGGTTGTTGGGGGCCGGCCCAGTGGTGTAGCGGTTAAGGTAGCATGCTTCAGAGGCCTGGGATTCACAGGCTCAAATCACACGCGCAGGCCAATGCACAGCTCATCAAGCCATGTGTGGTGGCGTCCCATATACAAAATAGAGGAAGATGGACACAGATGTTAGCTCAGAGCCAGTCTTCCTCAGCAAAGAGAGGAGGATTGGCAACAGATGTTAGCTCAGAGCCAATCTTTCTCACACACACACACACAAAGAGAAAAATAAGAAATGGTTGTCGTTTTGAATGACTATGTTTGGGGGTGAAGTTTTTGAAGCAAAAGCTAACTGATGGAGAAAGTGATACCTAGATTTGGGAAATTTCCATAACAACAAAGCAAAACAAGTGACAGTAGCTTTGGAACCTTCAGTGGGCAGAAGCTGTAAGACAGTTTATGAAGTCTGGAAAACTGGCAAGCAGACTGTTAAGGGAGGATGGAGAAATTGTGACATGTGTTATGTAATATTATAAAATAATTCCTATAACTATTGCCTGCAATAATTTGGAAGATAAAACAATTAATTTGACAAGATAATTTTTGAGAAGATTTTAGAATATCATTGGCTTCTTTTACTTGTCTACAGTAAGTTACAGGAAAAGAGAAATGAGCTCAAGAAAGAACTTATCAGCTTACAAGAAGAATTTATATGGAATATGAAGGAGCCAGGATGTGCTGGATTAAACGTTTCTTATTTGCATCTCCTCCACCAGTAAAAGAGTCTCAAAGTAAGTTAAAACCTGAGGGTGTTTTTAAAGTTCAGGGCACTTGCAGTAAACCATGGCCTCTGACTCAAGGTCAAATTGAGGGTATGGCTTTGTTAGAAATAACAAAAATCCTTTGTTAGGACTTAAGAAAAATTTAAGGTGATGTCTAGTGGACGCTCTCAGCCAGACAAAGGGCTTTGAAGATTCTAAACAACATTGCCTCATAGCAGCCTAACAAGCTGCCCAAAGCAGAGAAAGGTTGTCTTGAAAATAATTGTGGGTATGACTTTTATTAAAAGATGCATAGAATGCACACACATTTTTGAAGGGAATTGTATCAGCAAAAGAACTGCTAACTTAGACTAAAAGAAACCGAGTCACTTCAAATGAAAAAGAGGCCTCTGGACTCCCAAATTCCTTTTGGAAGCAGACTCAGAAAGCTACTCATCTGCCAGCTTGGGCGATTTGTTTTCATGGAAAGAGGAGGCTATCTCAGAGGCAGGAGCCAAACGCCCAGAAGGCAGAGCCAAGAATCTTGGAGAAGAGATTGCAAAATGGCTGCTAAAATTCTTGTTCCACTCTCGGTGCCTCTTCATAGTGTCCTCCCACACTGCCTTGGGGATTGTCATGTGATTTGCTTTAGTGAATGGGACATTAGCAAACTTGTCCTAAGTAGAGGCTTAAAAGTACTTGTGCGTTGGGGCGTGTCCTTTTCCTGATCTTAGATCTCTGTTTCCTCAGTGTAAAGAAGTTGAGGCTGACCTGTTTGATGAGTGGAACTTGGCCCAGTCACCCCTGTTACCCTACAAGCCTCAGCCAACCACTAGACATCTGAATGAGGTTCTATTAGAACATTGAGTGATGGTCAGCCTTCCTTCTAACTAACACATGAGACACTGCTGAAGAGGTTAGCTAGAACCAACCAGGCAATTCACAGAATTGTGAGCTAATAAATGGTTATTGTTTGAACCACTGAATTTTGGAGTAGCTTGTTAGACAGAATAAGCTAAGTGATGCACACCTTGTTTAAAGCATTTATCATATTATATTTCAATTACCTGCTTAGAGGTTTGTATCTATTACTGTACTATCATCATGATGCTGTAATAGATGGTGTCTTAGTCACCTCTTTATCCCTAACAACGGTATAGTGTCTGAGAGACAATTAAGAAGGGAAATGTGATTGCCCTTGAAATACATAAAACTGATTATGTCACTTCTCTAATTAACATTCTAAGCTCTTTGAACATAGTTTGGAGGTATTCAATAAATATTTTTTAAAATGCAAGTTAAGTTTTTAACATGCCTTTTGTTGACAAAATTAATGATTCTCCTTCATCTCTATCTTCCCCACTCTAAAATGGTTATTGAATTCATGCACCAATTCATGAAAAATTTATTAACACCTCATATGTCTGGCAATGATGTGCTAACATTCTAACAAGGGAAACAGGATTTAAAACAAATGACAATACAAATACAAAAATAAGTCTTACCAATGCAGTCATGAGCATCTATACTGAGTACACTGACCAGAACAAAGGAGCACATCTCACCCAGGAGGGAGCACAAGGAAACCCTTCAGCAGTGCTCAGTGTTGCATTATGAGGCTGTAATTGTCAGGAGAAAAGGTGAGAGGAGAAGTGGTCATGGCAAAAGAAGCAACATGAATAGATTCAGTGACAGGAAACTGCAAGGCACATGGGGGTGTAAGATATTCTGTGTGGTTGGACTGTAGAGGGGGAGGAGGTCAAGTGCAACACTTGCCTAGAGAGATGAGGCAAGGACAGGTTATGACAAACTCTGCTCCTGACGCCAAGGAGCTTGGGAATGCTCCAACAGGGGCTTACTCAGAGGGTGACAAGCAGAGGTGTGTGATGGTAAAATGCTTGAGTTAGACCAAATAGTCCCAAGGTGATAAAATTTGACAGTGCTCATATTGTTTTCCATCCATCCAGAGAATATATGGAAGGAGTATTAGGGGTTTTGTTGCCTTTTCTGAATGAGAAACAAAAAGTAAAACTTTTTATGCATGCACATCAATTCAGTGTTCATCTTGGAATCTAAGTTCCTTGGGAGACGAGAAGGTAGTTTTGTTGATGAATTACTCTTGTCAAATGCTTAACAATGTGGTATGCACCCAGTGTCTTCTCAATTTAAATTATTTGATATTCATGAAGTAAGTGTCCAGTAAATTTATACTTTAAATGCTGCATGTTTTTCTGCTTACTCTCCAGGTCTATGTTTAGACCGCATAGATTTTTAGAAGTTGAGTTGTGATAGAAAATTCTTCCTCAATTTTAAACTGCATTTAAAGGGAACATAATCTATGACTCTCTTAAAGCTTACTTCCAGAACTCACACTTGAGGGAATTTATTGTGCTTTGTGTTTGTAGTATCATTACTTTGTTTAAACGTGGTCTTCACTCTCTTCCATTTTGTATTTCTTTTTCTCGTTAAAAATTCCATCTTAGGGCCGGCCCGGTGGCGCAAGCGGTTAAGTGCGCGCGCTCCGCTGCGGCGGCCCGGGGTTCGCTGGTTCGGATCCCGGGCGCGCACCGACGCACTGCTTGGTAAGCCATGCTGTGGCGGCGTCCCATATAAAGTGGAGGAAGATGGGCACCGATGTTAGCCCAGGGCCGTCTTCCTCAGCAAAAAAGGAGGAGGATTGGCGGATGTTAGCTCAGGGCTGATCTCCTCGCAAAAAAAAAAAAAAAAAAAAAAAAAAATTCCATCTTAGATGTGCTGTGTAAAATCAATAGTTTAATAAAACTGAGAGAGCGGATGAGACGGTGGAAGGTCTCAATTGCTGCAGCCAGATACACAGAGACTCTGCCTTCTCGTGTGTGACTAATGACCACACTCTACCCAAGAGAATTGATTTCAACAGGAGGACAGCAATCGTTATCTCTAAGAATGGGGATCACTAACCATTAACAATGTTTTGGAATAGAAACCCCTGCTAAACAGACCCTCAGATATTACTTTTCCTCTATAGGGAATTTTTTTTTCTCCTTCAATTTAATAAAGCTAAGTTCACATGTGCTGAATCACGTTGTCTAAAGCGTTGTTATACAGGGCCAGGTAACAGAGTGTAAAACCGGCATATTTCAGGTAAATTGTCAACATCTTGGGTTCAGCCTTACATTTACCACCTGTTCATGTACCTGCCTCCAATATTCAGGAATCTAGGAAAGGAAAAAGTAGAGAAATTTTCAGGTAACCAGGAAGAAAATATTTGTATGACCAGAGATGGGACAAATCAGCAGAAGGGTGAAGCCCTCGTCAGATATAACAACAATAAAGACTACAGACTGAGGAGCAGAAGTCCTGGGGTTGAATTTTAGAGGTAGGCTGAAGGAAATGTAATTTTCACTGATTTAGTCAAACATCAGGGCAAAATAAACAGGAAGTGTTTTGACATCCTGTGACAGCTGTTTTACCTACTAGACTGAGAATGATGCTAGAATACATAGGTGAAGAAACCCGTTTAAGACTAGTAGCAACATTTGGAAAGTTCAGGTCTCAGATTCCTAAATTTCTTTCACTGGATCATTCACGTCTCTCTTTGGTTACTGAACCATTATTCAATGTAGTTAAAGTCCCCGTATCAAGTCAGAATTTTTTTAGACCAGCTATTACTAATCTGGGGACCATGAGCCATGGAGGACTTTTGAAAATCCGGGAGGCAGAGGGGGATATGGGGATTTTTCCTGTCAGATCCCTTCCTGCTTCAATGAAAACTGTCTTCGTGGAAACAAACAACAAAATGTGCGTATCTATCACAGAACAAAACAAAATAAAAAGCAGGAAGAAGAAAATTTAAAAGTATAATAATTTAACATAAATTATGTCATTCAGGTATGATTTTTATTCAAAAAACTTGTAGAGCACCATGGGATGGATTTCTCATAATCAGATGAGGCACAATTGTTATCCCTCTTGGTATACTTTATGAATAACAGTTTCAAACTGGAAAAACAAATGTTGCTGTCCATTATGATTATGATCATCTGTCTTTGTTTACGTGAGCCTGGCTTTTAAGTTGGAAAATATTAATGAAAAGGAAGTATTTTGGAGGTATGTATCATCTAGTCTTTGACTCTATTTATATATTTGATAGAACACAAAAGTTACCGATTCTTCTTGTACCACAAAGTATTAGACATGAAGTGGGGATGGGAACATCTCTAATTAGTCCATCCAGTAATTACATTAGATGGTGTAAAATATTTTTGTGAGGAAGAAGCTCAATTAAAAAATCTTTGAATACAACAAAACTTTGAATTTACCTCTAAAAAAGCATGGCAGTGAAGCATGCCCCGAGATTATTTATCCCTTCCAAAAGAAGGAAGCCATCCATCCAAGTGAAGCCCTCAACCTACAACTAGTATGGGTTTGTGGGTTGGAACAGAGGGAGAAAATGAAAGACACTGTCAAATTCCAACTGTGAAATTACACCTAAAAACTGCTGACCTTTCTTTTACATCCAAACAAGTCAAATAGGTCAAGGAGAAAATGGTATTTAATGACATTTCAAACCTGTAGCTGAGTGAAACTCCAGGTGTTCCTCTGTATAGCAAGCTTGTGGCTTCAATTCCCGTTTTTAGTAAATATTTGTTGAATTAATGAATAAACTGCAAAGGCCACAGATATGAATGGTAGCTTTTATGTACTATTGGATTTGATTTGCTAATAATCTGTTAAGAATTTTTGCATCTATTTCCATGAGAGTTATTGGTATGTTAGTTTCCTTATCAAGTTCCGAAACTAGGGTTATGTTGGCCTTATAAAAGAGAACTTTAGAACTCTTTAGAACTCTTTCCTCCCTCTCTGTTTTCTGAAGGAGAAAGGAAGATGTGATTTCTTTCATAAGCGTTTCATAGAAGTCACCAGTAAAACCTCATGTTTGTGGGAAGGTTTTTGATAAGAAATTAATTACCTTTAGTGGTTGTAAAGCTATTCAAATTTTCCTATTTATTTTGTGTCAATTTCAGTAAATGGTATTTTTCAAGGAATTTGTGCATTTCATCTAAGTTATTGAACTCGGTGGCATAAAGTTGTTCATAATATTTCCTTAAACCCCTCTTAACGTATGTGGGTTTTGTAATGATAACTCCACTTTCTTTCCTGATATTGGTAATTTGTGTTTCTTCTGTTTTTTTTTTTCTTAATCAGTCTAGATAGAAGTTAATCAACTTGATTGATCTTTTCAAAGAATCGATTTCGGGCTTTGTTAATTTTCTCTATTGTTTCTTTTCTATTTTTTTAATTTCTACCTTTTATTATTTCCTTCAATTTACATTGGTCATTAATATTCTATACTCTTTTTCCTAATCATTTAATGTTGTAAATTTCTCTCTGAGTACTACTTTGCACCAAATTTTCTTGATACACTGTATTTTAATTTTCATTTAGTTTAAACAAATTTTAAATATCTCTTATGATTTCTTTTTTGATCCATGAATTATGTAGAAGTTGTTTAATTTCCAAGTATTTGGAGTTTTATAGAGATTTTATTGTTATTGATTTCTAGTTTTATTCTACTGTGACCAGGGAATATATTCTGCATGATTTTCATCCTTTTTAAGTCTATGGAGACTCTTATTTGGCCCAGCATATGGTCAATCTTGAAGAAAATACCATGTGCACTTGTGAAGAATAAGCATTCTGCTGTTAATTGGATGTAGAGTTCTATAAGTATCAATTAGGTCAATGTTGTTGATAGTGTTCGGATCTTCTATATATTTACCAATTTTTTTTGTATAGTTCCTCTACCAGTCTTTGAGACGACCACTAAAATCAACAATCATTAATATAGATTTGCCTATTTTTCTCTTTAAATTCTGCCAATTCTAGCTTCATGAACTTTGAATTTCTATTAACTATCTATTCATTTATAATTATCTGTCTTATAAATTAACTCATTATTATGAATTATTTCTCTTTAACTCAGATAATAGTCTTTGTCTCGATATTTTTTCACTTTATCTGATTTTAATATACACATTCTGACTTCCTTAAGCTTACTGTTTGTATGGTATAACTTTTCCTATCCATTTATTTTCAATATATCTGTGTCTTTACATAGAAAAACTATGTACTGAAGACAAAAAATCTTTTTTTATCTGAAAATGTCTTTTTCCTTCATTTTTGAAGGCTATTTTCATAAGAGTATAGAATTCTGGGTTGATAACTTTTCTTTCAGCACTTTAAAGATGTTGATCCACTCTCTTTTGGTCTCTATGGTTTTCATGAGAATTCTACAACCGTTTGATTAATTGTTCCTCTATTTTCAACATGTAATTTTTCTCTGACAGCTTTCAATATGTTCTCTTTATGATTGCTTTTCAAAAGTTTATCATGTAACTAGGCATGGTATTCTTTGTATTTATTCTGCTTAACATTTACTGAACATTTCAAATATGTAAATTTATATCATTCACCAAATTTGGGAAATTTTTGGCTATTATTTCTTCAAAAATATTTTCTGCATTGTTCTTTCTCCCTTTCTCCTTTGGGAACTCCAACTACACCTTTGTTAGACATTTTGATATTGTCCCACCAGTTACTGAGGGTCTGCTTATTTTTTAAATATTTTTCTCTATCTTCCTCAGATTGCATAATTTCTACCGATAGATCTTCAGGTTTACAAGGTCTTTCCTCTATCATCTCCATTCTGCTATTAAATTCATTATTTGAATATTTTATTTTTGATATTGTATTTTTCAGTTCTAGAAATTTGATTACTTTCCTCTTTATGTTTTCTATTTTCCTGTTTAGATTTCCAACTTTTAGTTCTTTGCAAACATAATTTCTTTCATGTCTTTGGGCATAGTTATAATAAGTGCCTTTAACTCTCTTGCTCCTCATTCTAACACCTGGATCATCTGGGATCATTGTCAGTTGATTATTTTTTTCCCTTGAGAATGAGTCATGTTTTCCTACTTCTTGATATGTTGATTAACTTGAACTTGTAAATGTTATGTTGTGAAAATTTTGGATTCTGTTATATCCCTCCAAAAGACTGTAGTTTTGTTTGTTTGTTGTTTATTTGAGCAAATTAACTTGGTTTGTTCAAATGGCAAACTGTGTCTTGGGCAGCAGCATACATCTCAGTTCAGTTCTTCTAGCCTTAGGGGTAGTGATTGGAGACTGACACACATGTGTATGGTTCAGGTGTCAGCCAGCGATTTAGGCATGGTTTATATACAGAATTTGGGTCTCCTTCTCTCCTCCTCTCTTCGTTTTGGGATTTGTCTCTCATTTTCCAGTGGTTGTGGTTGCCCCAAACCTTGTCTTCTGGTTCTTCAACCCAGAAATACAGTGAGTTTTCTATTTTATTTTTAACCATCCTTCTTGGTACTTGGTACAGATTGTGAAGGTTCTTCAGAATAGAAGCGCTACAAAAATGGAAAATTTACCTAGTTCTGCTCCATTCTTCCAAGTGGTGATTCCTCTCCAAAATTTGCTACCACCTTTTTCTCCTTCCTTCCCCTCCTCCTCTTGCTCCTCCTTCTTCCCTCTCCAAAGCACTTCTGTAGTTGTTTTTATAATTATCCAGCTTGTATAGTTGTTGTCTGAGGAGGATCAGTCTGGTAGGAGCTTACTTGAGCATTACTGGAAATGGAATGCATATAATTGATATTTGAGTACAAATTACATTTTCTTTAGAGCAAAAAGGGAGGTCTGTCCCTGAACAAATGTTTTGGGAAGCACTTCCCCATTACCAGAACTTCTTGGCAGATATTTTTGGCCAGAGACTGTGGTAAAACTATCACTTCTAGGTTCGTACAGGCACCACTATGGATACTACTGAAAAATTATGGTAACTTGGCTAGGCTGTCACTTCAGACAAAGAGATTAGAGGTGGAGAACCATAACCATAAATACTTTGCTATATTGTATGAAGTGCTTCTGTAGGTGAAATAAAGAGTAAAAGAAAACATTCCAGACAGAAGTCTAAAGGCACCTGGATACACTGGAAGAGTTACCACATGGAAGATCACTTCGATGATCACTAGTCAGACAACTAGTACTCACCGAATATGTATGAATTCTCTACATTTCTCAGCTCCCTTGCAATTATGTTGGGTTCATATAACTAATTTTTGAAAATGAAATAGAAGTGCAATGACACAAATCTCTTCTGAGCCATGGCTCAGTTAGTGAGCTGCCTCTACTTCTCTCTCCCATTACTGTGGAGACCTTGGAGACTGAATACTCTATGTGGCATAGGATTTATATTGAACAGGGTTGCCTGGCCTGTGATGGATTTGCAAGAGCAAGAATTAAGCCTTTATTTTATTAAACCACTGAGATTTTGGTGTTTCTCTGTTGTGCCAGTTATTTTTAATATCTGAACATACCATTCTACAGTTTAAATTCCTATTCGAATCATAATTAGAGACCTTTTCATTAAAATTGCCCTTAGAAAATTTACTGGAAGTTTATTTTTTTCTTTTAATTGTATGATTTTTATCTATATGAGGTACTTTTTTTGCCCTTAAGAGTAGTCAATTTTTGCACTGAAAAAATAAAGGGGGAGGACAAGAGAAAATATTTTTACATTTTAGACTCTTAGAATAAAATATATTTCCAATGGAATTAAAAATTGCATTCTCTTGTATATCATTGATTTATTTAACTTGGTCATAGCAGGGACTTTTTACAAGTCCTTATGCATTAATTGAAGGTATTACATTACTAAAGAGTTGATAGCTTCTAAAGCTATGTTGTAAAGGTGTATGTATATCCTATTTTGATACCTGCAGTCACCAAGTCATTCAGGTCATGGGATAACTGACAGGTACAGTCTTGCTTTCAGAATGTTGCTGCAATAATGCAAAATTTGTAGTACCACAAGGATAACTTTATGGAAAGTTTGGGTCAAAATGTAAATTTGACCAAAGTGTTACATTTCAGCCTATATTCATATAATTTAGGCAAAATCATTCTCTTGTCGGACTTCCTGGTTGGTTTCACCTATCTCTTTTCTCCAAAACTGCCAGGGTATTATCAGTGGAGCAGTCCTACTACTGATGCTGTTGCCATTGGTTTTTAGATATTTGTCCTCAGAGGTCTTCTTTTCTCATGGGCTTTTGACATTCCTTGACTTAGAGTACTGTTCAAGAGCACTGAAAAGTTACTAGACAGATCTGAGACCTCTTGACATTTTAACTTCAAAGGAATTACTAGGTTCTCTCTTAAATGAAGATCAAAATTAAATAAATTATGTGCATCAACAAGAAAAACATATAAAGAGCACTTCAAATGTGACAAGACCAATATAAAAATTCTCAACCTACCCTTTGCCCATGTTTTCTAAGTACCATCTAACCAGTTTCACACTCAGCAGCCTTGACATTTTCCCCTACTGTACATATCCAGTCGTTTACCAAGTCCTGTCAATTTTACATCACAGTATCTCTCAGGTGTGTATCATTCTCTCCATCTCCACTTGAAGCCCTCCATTTCCAACTTCCTGAACTACTGCAACAATCTCCTGTCCCCAACAGCCTCCCTTGCTTCACTCAAATTCTTACTTCAGAATTCTATACCCACAGTGAAGGTTTTAAAGTGCAAATCTGATCACGTCCTCTCCCCTCTTAAAACTCTGTCATAATTTTCCCTTGCTCTTATGAAGAACAAATCTCGTAATATAGCATACAAAGCTATTAATAATCTGGCCCTCCACGACCACGCTAGTGTTATTCCACACCAATCTCCCCTCTTACTCTCTGTGCTCAATCATGTTGATCTTCTGGGTTTGTCAACGCCATTCTTTTGGCCTTGTGCATTCTTCATCAAGCTAACATCCATTCATCCTTTAGGTCTTGGCTCAAATGAAATTTCCTAACAAGTCATAGTGTTATATCTATTCTTATCCTTTTACACCTTTTCTTCATAGTACTAACTAAAGATTGCCTTTATATATTAACTTCTGTGACTTTTGAAACATATTTCTCTTCTAGTAGATGGTAACTTCCATAAGGGAAGGGGCTGTGCCTATTTAAGCTTCCCATTTCATCTCCAGAACTTAGCACCCTCCTTGTACTTCACTGGAGCCCAAGCAATACGTATTTCATGAATGTATAAGTATATAAGTAAATGAACAAACAGAAAGGGCAGAGTATCTAGATAGATCTACTTAATAGAAAATGAAATGCAGGAATAATAGAGTGCTATAGTATTGCTTAACCCTAAGGATCGATGGTAAGAAATAGTAATTAGAGCAACTTTAATTCCAGATCTCCCAGTGTAAGTGGGAATTCCAGAAAGAACTTATTTCTTATTGAAGTCCCATTTAAACATTTAAACACATTTTCACATTATGACTTGCCTATGCTTTCCAAATATTCTGTTTCTTTTTCTTATGTTTCTAGTTCACTTAAGCATAGAGGTAGCAGCATTTCTAGTATAAAAGAAGAGTTAGAATGATTGACTATGATGTCTGGTAATTAATTTTTCAAGAAATGGCCTAGGATTAGACAGGTATGAACTTTACAGTACATGCCATTTATATAAAACAATCCACCATATTTTACATATTCACCCTATTCCCAAAGACCACCTTTCTTGCAATGTTATGAGAACTATTATTTTCAAAGCCCAATCTAGCAGGCCTCATATGTTTGACAAATTCATGCCTGGAACACTCAGCAACATTTTTCTTTTTAAATTTTTATTTAAAGAGATGTGTCATATGTTGAAAAGAAACCAAAGACCCAGCAAACTTTCACAAAAACAGAATTTCTGTAATTGTCGATGCAGAGGAATCGTTAGTGTGTTTTCACTTGCAAGCCATTGCTATTCTTAGAGCCTTCATTCCCCTTTTGGTTACTTTTGCTAGACTTAGAATCCTGCTATTTGGATCTATAAACAAGATGTTGCTTTTATGCAGAAGAGTTTTGGGTACTGGGTAAATGAGTTGCCTGAAGGTCGACAGGCCTGAGAACTTATGTCTCAGAAGGCTTATGATGTCCCTCAGGCCACCAACCTGGGAATCCCAAGAAGTGCCACCGTTTTCCCCTTTTGAGAGCATGTTTCCATTAGGAATGTGAAGCACTGAATTGATAGTAGAGATGCATGGTTTCCAGTCTGACCTTGTGATCCACAAGACACTAGCACCATGTTTGGTGGCTTAACGAAGATGAAATGAGTGCCTTTTTGTACATTACATTTTAATACTTTGTTTACACTGAGAAATTTGGTAATACCTATCAAAATTTAGCAACAAAATACTATTTATTTCCATATCTAATAATACATCCTATAGATATATTTTCACATATACATAAGAGCCTATGGTCAAGGATATTCATTATAACATTGTTAATAGAAAGAAAAAAATAGACTCACCTAAACAAGCAAACAAAAAGCAACTGGTTTAATAAATTATGGAACATTCATTCAGCTGAGTACTATGTATCAATTAAAAAGGAATGCACCATCTTTAGATACTTATTATAGATAGGAGTGCCATTTCTCCACTTCTCTTAGAGTTTCCACAAACAGAGATTTTTCCCTATGAGCACTTGTGGGCTTCTGCCCACCCTTTACTCCTTTGCATTTATTTATGCCAGTTACTTGGTTAGTGGGAGACAGGCATTGATTTATGTTTCTCAATTGTGTGGAACTGATCTATCAACGTGGTCCCTTTAGTCCTTCTGCCTCCATATTTAATAGGAGCATTTTGTGGGCTGTACCTGCTCTGCCGACTCAACTTTCTCTCAAGTCGGTTGTTCCATGGTCTCTACTGGGGAAGAGGGAATTAGCAAGTCCTTTTGGTTCTCACATTAAGCTGAGTCTTCTTGTTTTTCACCAGTGTTAAAACTGGTTCTTGGGTTCTCCATCTGGTGACTCTTGTCACATCTCAATTGGTTCAGAAGTCTGATGAGGAAGAGTCATACTCTATTGAATCCTGTCAAAACCCCCAAAGCGTTGATATTCAGTGATCTCCAACATATAAAATTAAGTGAAAAAGTAAGGTGTGGAGCAGTGGGTATTATTTGTGTTAAACAGGAGGATTTACATATATTCTTGAATATTCATTAAATATCTCTGCAAGTTTATACTGTGCGTGTCCTTGAGGAGAATTTTCAGGCAAAGGAAGAAGGATAGAGAGTGACTTATTTTTTGCTGTATACCCTATTATTTTTTTTTCATTTTAAAACTGTGTGCATATATTACTTTTTCAGAAAAAGTAAATTAAAATGTAAAAATATAAATGAATGCATTCTAATTTATTTGAGCACAATCTATTCTTTGGAGGTAATGTGATTAAGTAATAATACTCCTAGAGATCACTTATTGAGAACCCTCTATGTCAGGCTCTTTGCTAAGCATCATGATGGCTATCTCATTTCCTGGTCCTGTCAACTCTACTAGGTAGAAACAGTTTTGCAGTTGTTGAGGAATTTGGGCCCAGAGAGGTGGTTTATACAAGGTCACACAGTATTTATCAAAGCAAAAGTGTAAACCTATCTTTTTGTAATTCCAAAATCCATACTCACTTCATTATATCACACTGAAGTTCTGCCTTATAACTCATTTCATTTATTCACACAGGAAGGACTGAATTGAATCAATAAATGGTGGTTAAACCAGAACACTATTGTCCTGCCATCTGGTGTCTGAAATCTGCGTGATGCAGAGTGAATGCTTTATATTAAGGCTTAGCAAACCCTTGTTTAACTTGCAAGTGGATTTAGTATTACCCATTATATCTGAGGTAAAATACCCTTTTTTTGATAAGGCAGCTAGTTCCCTGGAGAAGCCCTGGCAAGATGGAGCGCAAGATAGGTAGTGTGTCTATAATTCCTTAATAGGCTTGTTTGTGGCATCACAAGGGCACTTGAGGCCTTGTTGGGGGGCTTACAACAGAATTGGCAATGTGAGGCTACCACTAAATTATATGTTGTGTTTATTTCATATTTTAATTTAGAAAATACCCTGTTTCTCTTGGTATATTAATGAACTCTAGGTCACCAGATGTTACAGAATTTTGGCGGGGTTAGAACCCTCAGTTCAGTTCTTGACTCTGCCACTTCCAGCTGGTGACCTTGGGCAACTTAAGCTTTCTATGTCTCAGTTTTCTCATCTTTTAAATAGATGATAAGAATACGTACCTCAAAGGTTTATGGTGACTATTAAATGAAGTAATAGGCATAATGCTTAGGTCACATAGTGTTTAATAAGTCTTACCTATTTATCATTAATATCTTATCCTAAAAATCAATTTTATACTTGTCTAAGACTTTAGAACTGTGATATCCTTCTTACATGTAGGAAGGATAATGTGACAAATCATAAGTGGGCAATTATGTCAAGTGAATCAAACACTGAATAAAATACTTTCCATTTATACTTTCTTGTAAGGGACTTCAATATATTGTAAACTCAAACCAACTTGGAATCAATTTCATATAATTTTTCTTTGTTACTCAGATTGGTTAAATCAAGAAAGAGCTTAAAACATTTTAAACTTAGTAAGAGTGATCTGAATGATAATATGTTATGTAATTGTCAAAGAATAAGGACGTATTTTACAATGAAATTTTCCATTTGAATTTATTGTATCATTATAAGCATATTCATAGGTTTGGGTTTATAATGAGCTGAATTGCTCTTCAGATAGATGCTATGGATGTATTTTTCTAATTCAATAGCATACACTGCCTACATTTCTGAAGCAGAAGGGGCAAGAAAGTTTTATTATGGTGGTTAATTTATCCCTAAAATGGTACAGTAGAAATATTTAAATATTAGGTCCTTGAAGTCTTCAATTTTTCACTCCAAATATTTTATTTGTAAATATCACATGATTAACTATTATATTATATATTATCTTCATGCATGACTTTTGTTTTGAAATTATCTCTTGGCTACAATTTTCATTGAATTTAATGTTGTATGTCATTTAATTTTTTTTATTGATGTCATAATAATTTATAAAATTGCGAAATTTTAGTTGTACATTATTGTTTTTCAGTCACCATATAAGTGCATCCCTTCTCCCCTTGTGTCCACCCCCCAGCCCCCTTGCCCCTGGTAACCACCAAACAGTTCTCTCTGTCTGTGTGTTAGCTTATCTTCCACTTATGAGTGAAATCATGCAGTGTTTGTCTTTCTCCGTCTGGCTTATTTTGCTTAACATAATACCCTCCAGGTCCATCCATGTTGTTGCAAATGGGACAATTTTGTCTTTTTTATGGCTGAGTAGTATTCCATTGTATATATATTTATATTCCTACCAGCAGCATATGAAAGTTCCGTTTGCTCCACATCCTCAGAAATATTTGGTAGTATTATTCTGGAGAATGTGTGGGACATCTCATTTTCTTCTTTGGTTTCATATTGTTTTGCACTGTTTTACAACTTTATTGAAATTTACTTTATATACTATACAATAACCCATTGTAAGTGTATAATTCAATGATTTCCATTGACTGAGGTCAGGGGGGCTCCTACATAAAGACTCGAGAAGAATCACTTCCATGTTCATTCAGACTGTTAGCAAAATTCAGTTCCTTGCAGTTGTAGCACTGAAGTCTCCATTTCCTTGTTGGCTGTCAGCCAAGAGCTGACCAACATTCTTCATCAGGTGGCCCCTTCCATCTTCAAGCCAGATATGGCATATCAAATCCTTCTTTTGTTTCAGATCTCTGTGAAATCACATTTTCCTACCAGTTGGAGAAAACTCTGCTTTTAAAGATCTCATGTGATTACATTGAGTCCACCTGTATAATCTCCCTTTGGACCTCAAAGTCAACTGATTACTAACCTTAATTATACCTGCAAAATCTCTTTGGCATGTAGCCTGTTTGTGTACTCCCCTAGAATTCAGATGTTGAAACCCTCATCCCCAATGTGATGGTTTTTGGAGGAGCAGCCTTTGGGAGGTCATTAACTCACAAGGGTGGAGCCCGCATGATGGGATTGGTGCCCTTATAAGAGACACCAGGGAGCTTGCATTCTCATCTGGAGGCTTAATTAGGAAAAGATCCACTTCCAAGCTCATTCAGGTTGTTGGAAGAATTCATTTCCTGTGGCTGTATGACTGAAGGCACTGGTTTTCTTTTGGCTGTCTACTGGAGGCAGACTTAAATATTTATTCAGTTTGTTTACTTTATATAGGTCTATTCAGATTTTCTACTTCTTCTTTAAAGAGGTTTTTTATTTGTGTCTTTGTAGCTGTTTGTCCATTTTACCAAAGTGGTCTAATATGTTGTCATAAGTTTGTTCATAATATTCCCTTATAATCTTTCAATGCTTTAGAGTCTATAGTGATGCTCCCTATATCATTTCTGCTTTTGGTAATTTGTAGCTCCTTTCTTTCTCTCCTTGGTCAACCTAACTAAAAGTTTTTCAAGTTTGTGAATTTTTTTCAAGCACTAGCTTTTGGTTTTATTTTTTCCCAGTTTTTATATTTTCTATTTCGTTGATTTCTAGTATGATATTTATTTCCTGTATGCTACTTTGGGTTTGATTTACTCTTCCTTTCCTAGGTTCTTAGTGTGGGAACCAGGATTACGGTTGTATATTTCTTCCTTTTTTATGTAAATATCCAAAGCTATAACTTTCTCTCATCTCTGCTTTAGCTTCATCCTATAAGTTTATTTTATATTTTACTTTCAGTAAGTTGACTCTATTTTCTCTTTCCTTTGAGATTTATTCTTTAGCCTATTAGTTATTTAGAAATGTGTTGTTTAATTTTCCAAATATTTGATGTATTTTCCAATTCTTTTTCTGTGGCCAATTTCTAATTTGATTCAGTTGTGGTCAGAGAACCTACCTTGTATGACTTCAATCTTTTCAAATGTATTTAAGCTTTTTTTATGTCCTTACATATGGTCTATACTGGAGAATGTTCTATGTGCATCTAAAGAACAAATTTATTCTGTTTTTATGGGGTGGAATGTTCCATATATGTCAGTTTGGTCAAGTTGGTTGATAATGCTGTTCAACTGATTTTCTGTCTGACTGTTATGCCATTTACTGAGAACAGAATATTTAATGTCTAACTGTAGAGTTGAATTGTATATTTATCCTTAGAATTCTGTCATTTTTTGCTTCATATATTTTAGAGCTCTGTTTTTATATGTATATGCATTTATAATGGCTATACCTTCCTGATGTATTGACCTTTTCATTATTATGAAATAGACCTCTTTTATCTTGTAACATTTCTTGTTTTAAAGCCTTGTTTTATATTAATATAGCCCCTCCATTTCTCTTATGGTTAATGTTTTCATGGTAAATATTTTTCCACCTTTTTTTCCAATTTATTTGTCTTTGAATCTAAAATGTGCTCTAGTCAGCATTCTGTTCTCAGTAAATGGCATAACAGCCATTTATGGTTATTTATTCTTCATTCTTGAAATTTCAACAAACAAATGATTATTTCTTTGGAATTTTTTAGATATGGTACTACTGAAACAGATAGAAGGAGACTAGGTAGAAAACATAGATATGTTCCCAAAACTTTGGAGAGGTGAATTTCATAAAGTTTGGAGAAAAGTAAGTACATTAAAAGTAAAAACATCAAAATATTTAATGTAACTGAAGTTAAATGTTAGTAATTCACATGAAGAGTTAAAGGAGAACATACAGATAAGGCCATTACATTCATTCACAATGTTGGAATTTTTGTATAAAAACAATAAAATAAATCAAAAATAATTTTTTGAACTTCAAAAACTATTCAAATACCTCAACATTCAGATTTTTTTGACTTCAAGAAAGATTTCTGGTTTCTGGTAATATGCCCGAGATCTCTGCTCTCAATTCTGTTCTCTGTAGCATTATTTATTAGTCATAAAAGATAGGCATGATTATAATATTTTGAAATATTAGCTAGGTATCTCCATCTTCATTTTCTTTCATATCTCCATTTTCATCGCTATCTCCATCTCTCGATTGATGCTTCCCCCATCAAATCTTGCTAGGTCATCCTGTATTTGTTGCTATAGGGAAGGAGTGTAGAACAGAGAAAAGTATTCTTTCTTGGCTCCTGAGTTTAAAGTTTAGTGAGAAGGACTCTAGTAAGATAATATATTTGTATGAATACACAGAAGAACATGAATTTATGCATCTAAGGTAAAGGTTCTCCAGGTTGACGAAGAAGGAGAATTGGCGAGGAATAGTGATGAGAGTTTTGATGATGGTAGTTTCCTAATAAGTGGTGCCTGTGCCCTGAGTTCATACCCCAAAATGATAAGTAGAGAGGTATGTGGCAGTGGGGAACTGTGTGCCCTCTCTTGGGTAAAGTGGATGTCAATAGAGTAGCTGTGGCTGACTGAGGTGTCTAGGCAGATGGGCAGGAAATCACCCCACAGAGTCCATGAACTCCACAGTAAAGAGAGCAGCAGCACGAGCTGTGTGAGTTCAGTGTGTCACAGAGACAGAGCTGGATCTGAAGGGGACTTTTGGAAAGGAACAAAGAGTAATATGGCAGGACCTGCATGTAATAAGACCAAAGTCCTCATGAGCATGAGGATGACTCAGCAGATTCCAACATGGTCAGATGACAACCTGAGCAGATCCTCCCTCCCCCCAACCATCTGCCTCGCATCTCACTGACAATGTTCAAATCATCCTGGAATTTGAAAGCAATTCTAGGTAAATGTCAAGTAGGTCTTTAGTTTACTAAACAATAAAGGGTCTTAAATTTACAAAGATTAAATTTCTCCATTTGGAGGAAAGTGGTGAGTTAAGTTGAGTGATAAAAACGATAAGGAGGCTGACATTCGCCCTACAGATGCATATCAAATTTAAGAAAAGAATGAAGCTGGGTGACATAGCAAATGTGTGGGTGGTTGGCCCAGGGTCCAAAAAGTAATAAATAGTTAGAACTATGGGCTAAAGCTGTCAAGATAATATGTTAGGGGGATGATGTGGGCGTATATATAAATATTCAAGTAGACCACGTGGGCTTAGCTGCAGAAAGTAAAAATAGCTGAGTTTCAATGTACCTTATGATGCATTAATAAAATTATAATGACTAAAGAAAGAGGACAGCCCTGACCAACTGCACTGGTAAAATAATCTTGGAGTGGATGTGTGTGTTTGAGTGTGATGGTAGTTATTTGTAATGTAATTTGCTCTAAATTGATTTGAGTTCAGAGAAATGTCACCAGAATGAAAAAAAAAAAAAGAACTGGGTCCTGTATTCTATGACTAATATGACCATATACCATATATCTGATTAACTCAGGGCGGTTCCGTTAACACATGTTGTCCTAGCAATTCGCAGGTTTTACATAGTTACCCTATATATGGAGAGCAATAGAAAGGAATGAAGATTTTTTTGTATCTGTAGATGAGAATCGCGGGGACTGGGAAGAAAGACTGACTTATTAGGTGGCTGGCTTCAAACAATAAAGGGCATTAAAGAGGAATTAAACTTTTCTATGGTGCCAGTGGGTAGAATTAAGACCACTTATAATATACAAAGAGAGATATTTTCACTTTGAAAAGAGAACTTTTCATACACCAAAGCTCTCTGAAGATGCAGTAGGCTTCCCCAAATTGAAGTGAGTTCTCTGTCATTGGGAGGGTAATAAAAAGACATTATGGTTTTTCAGTGAGGATATTGTAGGGAGAATTCAAATATCAGATGGGTCATGGGATCAAATGAATTTTTGATCTTTCCCAAACCTGGTATTCTTATAATATTTAGGGTTTGAACCATGTGAGGAATCAGAAAAGAATTTGAAGAATAAAGAGAGAATGATTGTCAGAAGCCATTGTAGGTTACAAAGGGAGTTTCCGGAACAGAAATAGTTGAGAAAACTTAAGTATTTTCATGTTCTCATTTGTTATAAACCAAAATGTATTATTTATGTTTCCTGTGCTGCTCCTTTACTAAATAATGTAAAAATCTTGCCAAATACATTTTGCATAAAGTGAATAATCTGAAATGAGGAAACAATCTTTAGATTGATACGATCCAATTGGCATCCCCTGGTAGAAAACACAGCCAGTCTCTGGGACTGTAGAGCCTGACTGAGAGAGGGCTCCACAGGCAGACAGTGGAATGAGGACATGGAAAATCTAGGACTTTCCGTTGCCTTGACATTTGTTTCTATTAGCATGCTTTCAGGAACAAGTAACAGAATATCCAACTAAACAATAAAGATATTTACCATGTTGCACAGCAAGAAGCCCAGAATAAGGCAATTACAGGTTTGGTGGATTCAGTAGTTAATGCTGTCAGGTATCCAAGATGAATTCTCTGATTCTTTTTGGCTTTTCCTTTTTAGTTGCAACCTGGCTAAACAACACAAACAACCATGTAAGCTGGATGAAGCAGCTGCAGAGATATTGTTCTCACATTATACTGTCTAGAGGCAAAAAAGAGTGTAAATATCTATTTTGTGTTGCTTATTAAGACAGTGAAACTTTCCCAGAAGCCCCACAGCGGTTTATGCAACAGCAGACAACTCATTGGACAGTACTACAAATGTACAATGTCAAAACACAACAACAAAAAAATCACTGATAAAGGAGATAGAATCACCATGAGTGGCCAGGTACACGCTGAGTAAATGAATAGTCAATGTCTGAGCAAATTCAGGGTTCTCTTAGCAGGGAAGAAAAGTGACGGGGCAGGAACAGATTTTGGCCAGGTAACTAAGAGTGTCTGCTATAACTCTCCTGTGCCAGGTTCCAACGTCTGCTCTAACATGAAAATACCTGCTGTATTCATTGCCTAGGGCTGCCATAACAAAGTACCACAACCTGGGAAGCTTGAAGTAACAGAAATTTATGGTCTTGGTTCTAGAACCTAGGAGCCTGAAATCAAGGTGTTGACAGGGCCATGCTCTCTCTGAAACCCACAAGGGAATCCTTCACGGTGTCTTCCTAGCATCTGGTGTTTGCCAGCAATCCTTGGCTTGTAGATACATCACTCCAATCTTTGCCTCCTTTATCACATGGCTGTCTTATCCCTGTACGTCTCCGTCTTCTCTTCTTATAAAGACACCAGTCATATTAAATTAAGGCCCATCCTAATGACTTCATCTTAACTTGATTACAACTACAAAGACCAAATTTCCAAATAAGGTCATAGTTACAGGTCCCTGGAGTTAGGATTTTACCATATCTTTTGTGCGGGGCACAATTCAACCCATAACACCGATGTAGTGACGCTCTTTTAGGGACCTAGTGCTATAACTTTGCTTCTTCTGAGTCTTCCTCTATGAAACCAGGTCTGGAGTTTCTACCCCATGAGACAGCATGATGTGTTGGAAAGAGCACCAAAACAAGGTTTGAAGACTCGAGTACTGTTTGGGATATCTTGGGAAAGCCGCTTGTTTTCTCTGAGCCTATCAGCTTCCTCACTATGTAAGAACTCACCAATACTCTTCCCAGTACTTTGATGCAAAGACATTACTTATCTGGTCTCAGAGGAGCCCTCTATAGAGATGAATTTATCTGGCCACCATTGCCTGATAATATTAAATATTAGAATAATTTAATTTACCCCTTTCTAGTGTTGTGCTTATGATTATAAAGCTTTTCCATGTGATGTACTCACAGAATATATGGATTCCCTTTCCCCAAAGTTGTTATATCTCTCAGTATAATTTGAACCATTGGCCTTTAAACCAATTAAAAAGTAGAGATTTTGATTTTTTTTTGTACTTCCAAATTCTCAATTGTAGAATTTCATGATCTTCCCTCTATTAAGGCAGGCTCTACAAGGCAATGTGACATTCTTATTTTCTTTAATATATAATGTCTTTACCTTATTCGAAATTTACAATTTGAGATGCTTGTGGTTTAATAAAGAGACCTAATTATTGGTTGAGATATTAAACTATGAAAAGAATAGTTAAGTAGAGAGATAAATGAGGTTAAGTTGTTACAAGTGGAGTTTGTTAACAAAAACACCCTGACTTCCAGTTACAGGAGCAGGGTGGTTCAGAAAAAAAGAGGATTTCTCAAATTCCACTGGCCTGTTTAACAAAGGTTGAAGAGTCCAAGTGTGTGAGTAGACAAACCCAACACAGATGCAGCTAAGCTGGCATAAGGTTAGGTGAAAGGGCCCTATCCATGAAGGAGATCATTTATTCTCATCTATTCCAGGAGAGTCACAGGATTCAAAGCCCAGGATAAAATAGTGAGAACTGGCTTTCATGCTGGGTCAGGACACGCACTCATGCTTTCGTGACTATAGTAATTAACATTTGTGTCTGCCTGATATCCTTTTCTCACCTTCTTCTAATAGAACATACCTCCCTGTCCAGCCTACAACATAGGCTGGAACTATCATATTCCATTGCCCTGGTACACTGGATTGTTTCTTCTCAGTGCAGCATCATCCCCTTGGGCAGGAAACAGGCTAATAAAGCTGTGCAGTCTCCAAGGAGGGCTTAGACCAGATATAGCTACTTCAGATTTGGTTAAGGAGGATAAGGACAAAGAAGAAACTCCCAGGGGTTTGGGCGAAACACCACAACATACAGTGGATAAGGACTTCCTCCTGGAGAGCGGGAACAGTGTCTATTCAAGGTACAGAATTTCTGCTATAACACAACATATGCACTCCTAAAATTCACTGCACTATGCAAAATCATGTTATAAAAACTACAGGGCTTACGGGGAAAATGGGGTTGGGGTACAATACTCAAAACCTTTGTCAGTGACATAGAAAAAATAAAAAGAAACTTAATAAAAATGGCAGAACAGTTTTATACATATTAAATGGTTAAGGAATCCATAGATTCTATGGTAAATTCAGCACTTCACCTTGAAAAAGACCCAAACTTCTACAAATGGGCATTGGAAAGGTTGCAGCTTGCAAGTTATAGTGAAATGATGGAAGAGGGTTATCTGAAATCAGTCAGAAAGTTCTAACGCCAGATATGGGTTAGTGTGGCTTATAACATGCAGTGAACCATGCTGGCTGGTAGATGTTCGGAGGTGTGTGTATTGTATGCATGTGTGTGTGTTTCTATTCATTTTCATTCAGCTAGGTACAGTTTTCTGTGTTCATCTAGTGTTTCTTGTGGACAATATTGTGCATAAGCAAACATGAAATTGGTGTTACATTAAACTTGTGTCCTAATATATCAATCACATTGGAACAAAGTCACATTTTAAAAATAAGCATTAAAGCAGAACTGATTATATTTCTAGAATAAAGCATATTTTCTCTCCATCTAATTAAAGGTATTTCATGGCAATATATTTCAATAAAACCTTTTCCATTTGACAATCTAACAATTTTTAAAAATAGATTTTCCCATCAAATTTGTGTGAGAGCCATAAAACTAGTGAATTGGATGCATAGTCTGAGATCCAATTTTATATGATTGTGTGACATGGCTAGGATATGCTGCTTGCTTCAGTAAAACTAGGATTAGGAGCACTGGCTGAGTATTCTACAGACCCAGCTTAACCCAAAATTTATAATGCTGTTGCTGTGTATTTAAAACACATCTTTGTGCTAGATCACTTTTTTTTCTGATGACAAATTAATCACACAACAAAAAGAGTAGAAAAATATCAACTGTTAGTTGGCATAGTTCAAGATCAGTTCAGCATTGCCCTTATGATGCTAGTTTCCACACATTTCTAATTCAACTAGAAAAATGTTCTTTAGGCTGAATAGAGTTGCAAATATTGAATTTCAGTGTTTTTTGTTTCATTTTTTCATTTAGTATACTTTGTAAATATTATTCTTTAAATAATTTTTAAAATTAATGCTTTTATTTTCTTCATTCGGTCTTAGGAAAGTGGCAAGCCTGAATATATATATGTTAGCTAAGGCTGCCATCACAAAGTACCACAGACCGGGGTCTTAAACAACAGAAATTTTTTCCTCACAGTTCCAGGAGCTGGAAGTCCAAGATTAAGGTGTTGGCAGAGGTGGTTTCTTCTGAGGTCTCTCTCCTTGGCTTGTAGATGGCATTTTCTCATGTTTTCACATGATCTTTCCTCTGTGAGTTTCTGTGTCCTAATCTCCTCTTATCAGGACACTAGTCATCTTGGATTAGGTCCCACCCATTTGACCTCATTTTACCTTAATTACTTCTTTAAAAAGACCTATCTACAAACATAGTTACACATTGAGGTACTGGGGTTAGAACATCAACATATGAATTTTGAGAGGCCACAATTCTGCCAACAACATGTTGCAGGGAAGAACATTTATGCACAAAGTATGAGGCTGGACTTGAATGCAGAAGGGCTTAGGTCCCAGTTCTTTACTCACCACCCCTGTGGCCTTGGGTAGTAATCTAATATTTCTAAATTGTAGTGACCCTGATGGACCAGAGTGTCTCCCTCAATACCTAGAAAATAGCCTGTCCATGAATGAGATCACTTCTCCTTCTCCTTCTTCCCACACTATTCTTCTTAGTCTTTGAAAAGCAACACATAAAGCCACTTTCTTTACTCCTGTCTTTACATCCAGCCTTGAGTTCATATTCTTTGCCCACCAATCCTTCTTTCTTCAAGTCTCTCTGCTCTTATCTCAAACTCGTTTGCACTGCACTTTATCCCACGAGGGTGGATCCGTGCCACTCACACTGCTACAATTTCCCATGAGTCAAGCAGATTCAGGAGCAATACAGGACTTTAGCCACCAGCCTCTAAGCTTTGCAGAAAACTGAGTGGAGCAGGGATAGTCAGTTGGGGGACAGTTGTGGGAAGGGGATTTGTTTGGTCCCATGTGCAAAGATGGACACTGGTACTCAAATCTAAACGTCCTTTTTGATAGACTAAGAGTGTGCTGCTCTTGATGTATCTATTCTCCCAAGGAGAGACATGCATTTATTTTTCCCCTGGAGGCAGGATGGAAAAACCCTTATGAAGAGAAGATTCGCAATGCCTTTCTCACTATTATGCAGAAAAAATGTTTTCTTTCCTTGTATCTTTTGGGGTGAGAGGCAGCAGGGAGAGAGTGACAAGCGGAGGAGGTCAGGTGCTGCAGGAATTGGAGTATTTAATGGCTGCTATCTCTGTGGCTCTGAGAAGGGTTTCAGTTTTAACTACATTGTTAAGATTCAGAATCTTCCTCTGATAGAAGGCAAGCACTTTGAATATGCTACTTCTAGCTTCTTAACTGTAAGTTTTGTGCAGTTTTTAATGGAGACTAAAACTGTAGCACTTCATGGTCTATAAAACATGATTTAGAATACATTTAAGATTTTCCAGTGGTTAGAGACATCATTTTTATGCTATTCCGATCCTATTTTTTTTCTATCAATTTAGTGAGAAGTTATTGCATTTCAGGATGGAACATATTTAAATATCAAACGAGGTATGGTTAAAAGTCCAATCAACATAAATGTCTTGAGTAAAAATTAATAATAACCTCTTAAACTTTCCCTATAATTATAGCCCCTGATTATTAACTTCCAATGAGAAAATATGAATTCTAATGACAAGAAGCATTATCAAAGATGTAGAGATATTTCATATTAAAGGTCCAACCCATCACGTATCTATAACAATTCTAATTTGTATGTACCTGGCCTCAAACTATAAGGCAAAATTTGACAGAACTAAAGGGGAAAAAAGCATATCAAAATTCACAGTGGAGATTTTAACACACTGCTCCTAGTTCTTAATGGAATAAGCAGGAAAAAAAGTGAGTCAGGATATAGAAGAGATTTTTTTTAAGGGACAAGTTATTACAAGTCAGGATCATGGCTAAGTTTGGGAGTACAAAGAAGACTTTTGGGATTCTAGTAAATGTTATATGTGTAGACATGGTGGTGGTTATAGGAGTGTGTTCACTTTGTGATAATTCATTGAGCTATATCCTTGTACGGACAATTGGTGCTAGCTTTTTAATGAATGTTTTACTTCAATTAAAAAATTAATTTTTTAAAGAGAGGGCTTACCTCCAAAGTTCTCCTTCTCTTACTAAAAAAAAGTCAGTGAGTAAATAGCATATTTTTTCATGGACAAATAGAAATTTCAGAATAGAGAAATCACAACTTCAAAAGTTTTGGTAGGAATAAGAAATGTAATCTTCATTAGTCTCTAGAGAAAGCAAAATTAAATGTTGTTAATTCAGATATCAATAATCTGCAATAACAGTAATAATAATAGCCAATATTTTTGAACATTTCCCATATGTCATGTACTGTATTAGTTATCTGTAGCTGCATAACAATGTTACCATAGACTTTGCAAGTTAAAACAGTACACTTGCATTGTCTAAATTTCTGGGGTTCGCCGTCTGGGTATGGTTTAACTGAGTTTTTTGCTTCAGGGTCTTCAAAAGCTGCAATCAAAATATCAACCAGAGCTATTGTGTCATCTGAGGATGAACTGGTGGAGGATCTGTTCCCAAGCTCACATGTTGGCATCATTCAGTGCCCTGTAGGCTGCCAAATTGAGGGCCTCAGTTTTTTGCTGGCTGTTGTCCAGGGGTCACCTTCAGTTCCTTGCTTTGTGGGC
Organism: Diceros bicornis minor; assembly: GCF_020826845.1. Taxonomy (NCBI): domain Eukaryota; kingdom Metazoa; phylum Chordata; class Mammalia; order Perissodactyla; family Rhinocerotidae; genus Diceros; species Diceros bicornis. Next base: position 43,184,374 of record NC_080750.1, read on the forward strand.
CTTCCCAACATGGCCTCTTGCTTACTCAAAGCCACCAAGGGAGAGCATCTCCTCTCAAGACGGATGTAATGGTCTTACAGAATGTAATCATATGCATGTAAGCACATGCATTTCATCACCTTTGCTATACTCAATTAGTCAGAAGCAAGTCACAGGTCCCGCCCACACTAAAGGGGACACCTGAATGGATGCCTTGGTGAGGATTATGAGGACTACCTTAGAGTCCATCCTCCACATGCACAATATATATTTACATGGTTTTATTCCTCACAATACCTCTATGACGTAAGCACTACAAATGCCTTTGTTTTACAGATAAGGAAACTCTTGCCATAGGAAGGTTAAATAACTTGTCCATCTAGACATGTTGGAGTTGTGATTCAAGTTGAGGCATCTAGAAATTGAAGTTATTTGGCTTTATTGGGCCGAGATTTATTATTTCATAATTAATAAAAATTTCATAATAAAATACCTTGCAAAAGGGAAAAATCTTTTCAACTACTCTAGAAAGAATATATTTTAAAAGATTGTTAATATTCTTACTCCATATTATTGTTATCTATTCAGATAAGAAGTAAATCCTCTTTTAAGATCAAGAAAAAAAAACCATTGAGACTGACATTATCTTTTGTTGGATTATTTGCACTATGCTAATGAAAAATACAGATTTCTAGTATTTTATTCACATACTCATATTGGTTACAAGACTGTGTATTTCAGTGATACAGTTCCACGTATCAAAGATATATTTAAGCCCAGAGATTGAATTAATTAAAATTTTCATTAACTTCATTTCAACACATGATTTTGAATTATATTTTATCACATTTCTAAAAGGAAAGTGTATTTGTGTGTGTGTGAGAGAGAGAGAGAGAGAAAGAGAAAAATGACCTGATCCTAAGCACTTTGTTACTAATTAGCTGTAGGTTAGCTTTAAAGCAATGTGATGGCATATAGGTCATTGCAATCATGAGGTTTGAATTCTTATCATGTTATCCATTTGAGTTCTATGAAGTATAAAATAAAAGCAGAAACAGGCCTTAGTAGACTAAATAACACTTACAAAACATTCAACTTAGCAAGGTACAGCACTCACTGGTGGATATTTTGCAGTATTTTGCCCAAAGAACCAATAACAGAGAGTGATGCCCACTATCTCTAATGCTAGCTTTCACTGTCAGAGTGTCCAGGGGTACTCAGAGCATGGGGAACATATATATTGACAGGGCACAGTGAAGGATTGTCTATTTAAATATTTTTAGGAAAATATTTCATAAATAAATAGCATTACAAAAAATCAGCATTATGCCAAACAGTGAGCAATAAATTCATTATCATAGAAATAAAATCTTGAATTAGTTAATCAATTTGCTCAACTGTACACAGCAATTAAAAAACAGCCAGGCTGTAATTCCTGGCAACTGGACCCAGTAAAACTTTCATCGAATACTTCTCAATCCTGGTGCCCATTAGAATCACTTGGTCAGCTTTGGAAAAATATAAATAATTTGACCATATATGAGACTAATTAAATTACAATCCAGGGTTGGGACTCAGGCATTTATATATTATTTTAAAGTTCTCCAGGGAATTCTAATGTGCAACGAGGGTTGAAAAGCAGGGGCTTTATGCTATATATTGTCTTATTCGTACCACAAAATTTTAGTACACCATCAAGTTCTTTTAGCTATGTCTCCTTTTCTCCTGTTTGTTTTTGCTTTTTAGATTTCACAGTGAAGAAGGCATAAGTATTATGTGTTTGGGAACCATATTCATTCAGATTAAGCCACAGACACAAATTCTCATAGAAACGTATCAAACGTAAACAGGTCACAGCATGTGCTTTTCTCTTTTTTAAGCAGTATCTTTCTGGTTTTGATTAATTTGGTTTCATCTCCTTTGTGTTACTTAAAGGAAAGATTTTATTTCTCCTGGGGTCTGAATTCATGCCAGTAAACACGGATATTTTTCTAACCCCAGTGCTCATGTGGGTTAATAAGTGTTTTAATGCTTCAGAAAACAGGGATTTAAACTGTCCAAATCATTTTGGGATTACATCCAAGTTAATCATTTGTTCAAATGTCAGCTGCAATTTTAGGGCATCTTCGGGTGGTTCGTTTCCCTCATTTCTGAGCATTAGATAAAAGGGTTTTCCTGGTCTTCTGATAAGAGTTTCACATTGACATTATTCAAGAAAACTCTAGGCTTACAACATGGAAATACTGAATTTCTGTCATTGGTGCTGAAGAAACTAAGAACCCAGCTTGCCTTAAGTAATTAACTCCAGACACAAATTAACTAAAATATATGTACCAGATACTATTCTAGGTGCTTTTAACTTACTATCTCATTTATTTCTCACAGGTGTTTTATTCTTATTTTCCAAAGGCTATTGTTTCCATTTTATGGATAAGAAAACATAGGTCCCCTGGCTGGTGAATGACAGATCTCAGAGATATTTGGACATGGACATTTGGAATATCATAGGCTGTACTTTAAAAAATATATTTTCAAATCTCTATTTTTAAACCTGATTTTAGTCTTTGGATCAAGATATATTTCATTAGGTACACAGTCTAAGAAGAATACTTTTATCATGTAAAGCATAAACGAAGACTGTGGATTAAGAAAATACATTTTGGGAATTGAAACAGTACTGACCCATTCCATGAAGAAAGTTGCCCATCCCTAAAAACTCTGAGACATAGCCATAATGGAAAAAGATTTTGAGAACAAGAGCACAAAGTCTGGAAGAGTCTGTTTGAGGAAGTACAATTTGGAAAGTTCAAGAGAAGTAAGGCTATAAATGCAAAATTTCTGACATTCAGGCATTGCCATTATTTAAATAGTTACTTATAATAACATGAAAATCATCCCACAATACCAAATTTGGCCATGACTGATTTTTATTCATTATGACTCTTTTATTACAAGAATGTGAAATTGTGGGGAATAGAACTGAGTTATTCTGAAACCATTCTTTAATAGAAAATTTCAAAATCTTTAAAAATGGATTGGACCTTATTCTACATGAAAAGGAAGAGATACCTCATTCTAGCTATCATAATTTTCCGTAGTTAGCTTGAGAATTTTGTGCAGAATATGACTGAAATGTGGGGCAGTAATTTAGAGCACCATTAAGGCAAATTTGGTTAACCAAGTACTATTTGCAGATAAACAAAGTGTGGTTTTCACATTATAATCCCAAGGAGTATGAAGAAAGAAAAAGAAGTGATGCCAAATTCAGTATAATCTGCCCAAGTATTTGTTAATACAAAGGAGAAATGCTATCAGTGAAAACTGCATTATTTTAAAAGTTTTTAAAAGCTGAAGAGAAAATAAGATTGATCTACATGTACACCAATTAAATCTCATTAAAGAAAATAGTTCTATCTGCATTAAAACCAACCTTGGCTCTGCTGTCTGATCATGTCTCTTAATATCTAAATCTTACAACCTGTCTTCAGTCCGTTTCTCTCAGTATTGCTGAGAAAGTGGAGAGATCATTTTGCTTCAAATATAACTGGTAGATTTTAACGTTGGTGCTGACAGTCAATTGCAATATCTAGATGATAGTGATTTCGTTTTTATGCATAATTTTTGTTAAAAGCCTGGTCTCAAGTGTGGTTTCTCATGAAAATGACAAAATAGTAAACTACTAGTTACTCCTGGGTTATATGAGAAAGTCGTATATACTAGTTTTGTATTGGTTGTAAGTCACATAAATTGAACTCAAACCAGTTTAAGCAAAAAAAGAGAATTTAGTGGGTCATATGCCTTGGAAATACAAAGGGTGATGCCTCTTTCTCTCCTTCTCTCAGTGCTGCTGTCAGCTGTGTTGTTTTCATTCTCAGGCAGGGTCTTTTTATCAGGTGGATGTCCACTGGCCATTCAAGGAATACAGTGTTCTTATGGTGATCATACAAGCTGGTTTGCTTAGGACAGTCTGAGATTGTGCTTGCTGCATTGGAATATTAATAGTCTCCCCTTTCACTCTGAGAAGTGTCCTGTTGGGATGATAAACTGTATGGTCACTCTACCTTATAGCCAGTGTAATTGCCATGTTACAAGCCTGGTTTGTGACATAAACACAACACAACTTCAGTTTTGTCTCCCAGCATCCCTTTAACATTTATTCAGTGAAAGTATTCTCTCCTACCTGGGTGGAAACTTAGCTCCTATGACTTTTCTGCTCACTCTGAAGGAAAGACAGTTCTATGGTCACATGTAATCACAGAACAGCCACAATTCAATTATAAAAATGTATCTAGTCTAAGAATTTAGCTGCTTGCTTTAATCTTTCTGCAAATGTTCCATTTTTCCTCCCCTTCCACCAAGCGAAGGCCAGAGGTTGGCAGCTGCTTGCCTTTGAAAAGGGGTGAGTTCATCTGCTTATTCACCTCATTGACATCTTTCCTCATATGTTACTACTGTTTCAAACTCATCAAGTTGAATGTGAGGGGATAGAAGAGAGGTATGGGGGGAGGGTGGCTCTTACTAGGCTGGGTGTCTTCACACACTTCCTGTACGACAGCTGGTGAAAGCTAATCTTTTGTTCTTGAGGTACTTCCAAAATTATCTGGAGTATTCCATGGCTGGGGAACACAAATTTCTTTTAACCTGATGGATGTGTCTAAACTTTAGGTAGTTGCTAGCAAATTCTTTGACAGTCCCTAGAAGTACAGTATTCACATCTCACTTCTTGCTGCTATGGTCTCTTCACCTTTCTAGGCAGCCATATTGGACTGGACACTAAATAACTCTGATCTGTCTCCACTCTCTTTGTGATCTATTTTTATCCACAGGAGACACTTACGAATCCTATGCCGCATTATACTCTCAGAGTTCCCACTGATCCCAATGCAGCTCCCCCTATCTCGTTAGCACAGGCTGCTGTTGCTATCTTAGAAGTGAATCAGGTGCCAGTCCTGTGCCTCTCAATTGTGAGAATACATTTCAAACTCTCTGAGAGGTCCCAAGGAAGCCTCCTCATGTCTTGAGGGTCCCACACCTCCTCTCTTTTGGGTGGAGTCAGGGACTCACAATGATCTCCAAAGATCTCCAAAGACTTTGCAACATCCTACTTTTCTCAATACACTGAAAACTTTTACAGACTTCCTCTGCTGAAGGGCTCAAAGTGCTATTGAAATTATCCTTGACCATTTCCTGTATATAACAATCAGCTTTGGATTTTCATATCTTTTGTGTCTTGGTGTTATAGTAGAAATTCCACTTAAACATCATATTACCTTAATGATCTCAGAAAGAAGAACACAATCCTCTTTCTCCTATGTCTAAATCAGTCACACAAAAGGATTCTGCTTGATCTTGCTTGGGACACATGCCCACAGAGAGAGGCTAATTTGATGGGTCAGTCTAGGTCATGCCCCCACTTCTGTGTTGGGGAAGATGGACCTATGTGAGCAACAGCTCTACTAGAAGAGGCAGTGCACAAAATGTGGGTTTCCAGGCAACATAACAGTGGAAGTAGTTAGATATTTCTCTTAATTGTTTTTGAATTTACTTCCATTTTTTTGAAATTATTTCAATTCTTAAATTTATTGATACTTTTTTATTGACCAGCATATGGGCTATCTTGCTGCATGTTCTATGTATATTTCAAAGGAATACATATTCAAAGTTGTAGGGTAAATTGTTCTATAAATGTCAATAAGGACAAGTTGGTTGATATTGTTGTTTAAATCTTCTATAAATTTATTAGTTTTCCATCTACTTGTTCTGTGAGTACTGAGAAGATGGTTGAAATAGGCAACTACAATTATGTCTTTGTCTTTCTCATTTTATTTCTTTCAGTTTTTGCTTCATATATTTTGAAGCCTATTTGAAGCATATTAGGTACATATGCATTTAGAATTATTGAGACTTTTTGATAAATAGAACCTTTTATCTTTATTTAAAAAGTTCCTCTTTGTCTATGCTAATATTCTTTGTTTTGAAGTCTGCTTTGTCTGATATTAGTTTTCATTAAATTTGGAAAATTTTCACATATCATTTCTTCAAATATTTTTGCTGTCTCTTCTCATTCTCCCTCTGGGACTCCAATTGCACAAATATTAGACAACTTGATATTGCCCCATAGGTCACTGTGCTTGTTTAGTCTTTTTATATATATTCTTTCTTTTGGCTAGTTTTGATTGCTTTACCCTCAAATTCACTATTATTATTATTTGTTTTTTCCTGCAGGGTCTAATTTGCTGGTAATTTCATCTAGTGAAATTTTTATTTCAGGTAATGTATTTTTCATATCTAGAAGTTATCTTTTTCATATATTCCATTTCTCTCTTAATTACGAAAATTAAGATATTTCCATTTATATCTTTGAAAATGCTCAACATACTTAAAGTAGTTGTCTTAATGTCCTTGTCTGCTAATTCTATCATATTTGCCATTTCTGTGTCTGTTTCCATTAATTGATTTTTCTCCTAGTCATAAGTCACATTTTCCTACCTCTTTGTCTATTTACTTTTGACTGGATGCCAGATACTGTGATTTTTGTATTGTTGAGTACCTGATTTTGTTGTATTCCTTTAAACAGTGTTGGAATTTGTTCTAGCAGGTAGTTGAGTAATTTGTGGGACAGTTTGATCCATTTTAGGCTTGCTTTTAAGATTTTTTAGTGGCTTGTTTAGAGTATTCTCTATCTTTGGGTTTATTTAGCCCCACTTCTAAGACATGACCATTTTAGGATCTCTACTGATTGCTCTGTGTATCTAACGAGTCCTTTCAACACTGGCTAGTGGGAACTCAAATGGTTCTCAGCCCCTGCATGAGCTCTGGGGAGTTTTCATCTTACATTTCTCTGGTAATTGTTCTTTTCAAATAAGTTGTTCTTTTTCTATTCTCATGAGGTTGCACCATATGCATGTATGGTTTGGTGTTCAATCAAAGACTCAAGAGATCTCTATGCAGATTTTGCAATTCTTTCACTGCGAAGTTCCCTCTTTTCTGATACTCTGTCCTGTAAATTCTTGACTCCTTGACCTCCCCAAACTCTGATCACTGTCTCTTCAACTCAGTGAGACCAATGGGCTATGTTTAGAATTTCACTCCTTCTGCTGTGGTCTAAAAATTTTCTCTGGGGAGAAAGCTGGTGGGATCATAGTACTCACCGCATTTGTTTACCTTCTATCAGGGACTACAGTCCTGCACTATTTTCTAATCTATGAGTACAGTTGTTTCCTTTACCTTGTTCAATTTTTTAGTCATTTACAGCAGGAAGATAATTCCAAACTCTTCTACTTCCACGTGGAAGTGGAAATGCTATCAGTAATTTTGAAAATAACATTTCCTCTATGAATTTTTTACTCCCTCTAAGCGTTACATATGCAATTATGGAATTTTATTTTAACATAAAAGGGTGCTCACATCCACTTGTCACGAAAATTTGCTTGAACGCAGTTCATTACACAGATGATTTTCCACACTTTTCCTCATCTTGAAACAATATAATTGCTCAGTGGAGTAGATGGAATTATTTTATTTCGTTTTTCTTTCATCATTGTACTTCTCATACAGCTGGCAAGATTAATTTTTCACCAATTTGTGTGGCTTATACAGTTTGTGTTTCTTTCTGTTATTTTGTAAGAAACAATGAAATCTTTATCCTTTGACTAGCTTATTTCTAATATTCTAGGGGGAAAAAATAGGATTTCCTAAGTCTTCCTTTAACTCTGGGAACTCCAATACGTATATTTGATTTTCCATGAGTATTTTTCCTTTGCGAAATATTAAGTTAAGCTTTATGTTTTCACAGTTCCTGTATTAGAGCAGGAATGTCAGTAACTGTCCATTTTTATGCAAAATTAGAAAACCCAATTTTAAATATTCATTTGAATAGTAACATTTTTTCTTTATATTTGACATTTTAAATTATGTGATAGGGATAGACAGACAGATCCACAACAGATGGATGGATAGATAGATAGATACATAGATAGATAGATAGATGATAGATTCTCTAAGATAGTAACACCTATCAACTTGAACTGATGAAACTATATTATCAAATTCAAATAAAATAAGCAGCCTAATAGTGATGAGATTTACCAAAACAGTGAGCAATTCTTAGTAAATTTGAGGACATAAACAAATTACAGTATCTCCTCAACTTAAGTGTCTCTATATTACTACAAAACTCATCATGTTTTAAAACTGTGCAAAAAGTACTCTGTACTTTTTATATGACACAGAAGTCATTCCCAGTCTCAATTAAGTTTTCACATTCACAATTCCCCTGTGGTTCATTCAAAAATTATATGGTACACAGGATAACTTTTTGTAGTAAGTACTTGTCCTAATACTTTAGGATGCCTAGAATCCCTAGGCAGTAAATGTCAGTAGTATTCTCCCAAGCCCCATCCTTGTGGCTTCCAAAAAAAACCCTCACAAATTTTTAAAGCATACCCTTTAGCACGGCGTCACCAGCATTGTGAAATATTGTTCAAAGAGTTAGGGAGAAATAAATGTTAGTGTGCCTTTATAATGCGCCAATCATTCATCCATCCTCTTAAGCACCTCTCCTAAAAGAGCTTATAGAACACCTCCCTCACCAGAACACTGGGGAAATCTTTGGTGAGAACAGCGCAAACTTCCTTGAGAAACAGGGTAGGGGCTATGCTTTGTGGAGCAGGGATAAACATGGAGAGGCTGCCATTAAAATGCGCTCCCTGATTTCAATAGGAGGTGACGGATCCTCAATGGAAGAAGCCAGAAAACAGAATTTAACTGTCAGAGGCAAAGTGGGTGTGGTTTCTGCAATAGGCAGTAGAGCTGGAAGAGTAAGCAGAATGGCTGGATCCACCTAATAACCGATGGTTAACTAGTCATGGGGTCCCTAAAACCAAAAGAGTTGTCATTTCTTTAAATTATTATATAAATTGTATAAATTCTTGACTCCTGGCACATTGCTCTGCTTCTCACCCCACCACCAAAAAAAAGGAAAGAAAAAGAAAACTGGATCTGATCTGAGTCACCATGAGAGAAAGTCATGGACTCTTACTCCTTCTCGGACCTGAGTCAGTTCACAGACCCGTAACTTCTCCAGTGAAGAGGTTAGTAATTCCTGAGGCTCAGAAGCCGTTCTGCTCCATTATTCACAGTAAGGATCAACTAGGGTAATTTCATTTACAGAGTTTGGGCCATAGTCTGTGACTCCAGAATGTAGCAATTATCCCAATTCCTGAGTGCATGGTAGGAGCTGGTCTACTCAGCAACTCTCATAATCCAGAAATTGGTTGTCCCTTCTGTGAAATGGGGGCTATTATGAAGGGCCATATAGTAGTTTTGGGGACCCTCTTTCCTTGCCCAAAATGAAGATAAAGCAGTTGGGAAATCACAGATATTAGTGCTACCATCAAACACAGAAAAGATTCAGGAGTAGAGATTCTTCTCGTTTCCCCATTTTACTCCCCTATTTAGTCCATAAAGAAATTGATTTAGGTAGTAACTTCCATTAAAGCTGATGTTCAAGGCATGTTCAAGTAAACCAAAATAGCTCCCGGCACCTGAAATTCAGCTTTGGATCTTACAAATTTTTCTAACTTAGTCACAATAAGTAGAGGACATCAGAAGCAGTTGGCTTTTGCCTGGCAGAAACAGCAATATACGGTGCCTCTCAGAACTGTCAGTTCCCTGACTCTGTACCATAAGTAAATCAGCAGAAATTTGATTATTTCCACATACCACAGGATTATATACCTGGTTCTCATCATATTGGTAGGACTTGTTGAGTAGAAACATGAAGTATCCTAAATGCCCTAGGAAGACACATGGGTGTTAGAGAATGACAAATAAATCCCGTGAAAGTTCAGGGCCTATTACTTTAGTAATGTTTCTGAGGTCCAATGGTATTAGTTATTTAGGAACACTCCCTTTAGAATGTAAGATAAGTTGTACTAACTATCCCTGAAAGCAATATGTATTTATCATTTGGTGGGTATCGGGATTTTAGAGGTAACAAAATACTGCATTTGGTCATATGCTCCCATTTAATATACTAACAATCTAGAAACTGGATTAAATTTGAATGGGACCCAGGGAAAGAGAAGCATTTATGACTAAATTACAGAGCAGGATAAGCTAATGTCACTTGACAAATTTGATCCAACATATCTAATGATGCTTTAAGTGTCTGCGCTGGGCAGAGCCTCTCACAGGCCCCAATAGCAGACTCACGATGACAATCCCTTGGGTTTTAAAGCAAAGTCTTCTTGGTCAAAAAATATTATCTCGAGATGCAGCTCTTGCTTTCCAATAGGAACTTTGAAGAAAATGACCATCTGACCATGGGACACCAGGAAAACATGAGATCTGAGCTTCCCATCATGAACTCTTTGGTTTTCATTAATCTACTAAGCCATAAACTTGAGTATCCTTAGTATCACCGCATCATGAAATAAATGTGTTAAAAACAATCCTGTGGAGCCAGAGCTGATGACCTAGTGGTTAAAACTCGGCGTGCTCCACTTCTACGGCCCAGGGTTTGGTTCCCAAGTACCGAACCACACCACTCGTCTGTCAGTAGCCATGCTGTTGCATCAGCTCACATAAAAGAACTAGAAGGACTTACAACTAGAATATACAACTATGTACTGGGGCTTTGGGGAGGAAAAAAAAAGGAAAAACATTCTGTGGCCTGAACAAGTAATGAATACACAAGCTGCATAAACAATTGGCTTGCACTCTCTATGTGCTGTTCCAGCTTGGATAAACTCAACGCCTCTCTTTCAGTACACATTTATGGCCTCTTGGGGGAGTCTTCTATGACAAAGTGACTGAAGAGGAAAAATATGAGTTTGATTTCCAAATTATTCTGCATAATAAACTGGCTCCATCCAGGAGGGAAATGTAGCATTCACCAGCTAAGGGGTGGCCTCCAGAGAAAGCCTAAAAGGAAATACTTAAAGATGGGCATAATATAAAATGGAATCTTTGGTTTTTCTGGAAGAAGAGAGGGACAGAGGCGTGGATCTACATACATTTATGGGCAATTTCTAATGATTTTTTTGAAGGGATTAGAGGAATGGTGATAAGGAGGCTTTCAGGAGGAAGGTGAGGATGGGTATCTCAGAAAGGGCCTAGAGTGAGTAAATTTTTGAACAACATGAATGCTTGCTCAAAGATTGAAAGCACTCAAAAATCAGGTGAATAAGATGACCTGCTCTGCAAAGTGCTTGCTTACTGGGTTCATGAACAAAATGCTGATAGTGATAGGGATGAAGGTTACACATGGACTCAACAATATGGACTGCCTTTGTGAAGCACTATACCCTCAAAGCCCCTAACCAAATCCCAAATCCACACTCTAAACAAATCAACAAGCCAACTACTTCACAAGTAAAATAACAACTACGCTATTGTCCTTAGTAAATTCTATCCTCTCCCCTACCTACAAATATATCTATATCAACCTTCTTCCTCCTGTCTCCCCTCTAGACTCAGATTAAGAGCTGTTCATCTAGTTTAGGGATAATCCCTCCCCTTTGCTTTTGACTTTATCTTGTTCCATTTTATTTAAGGCCTGGCTCCATCTATTATTCCTTTTACCCATTCTATGGTTCCTTCCCAGCCACAATCAAGTACCATCTATCTTTATAAAGAATCCACTCTTGACACTGCACCTCATCTCTAGGCACCAATCAGTGTTTCTCCATTCATATCCAGCTAAGTCCCTGACAGAGTAGCCTAACCTGGCTGTCCCTACCTTCTTAAGTCTCCTTTACCCTGAAAATCCAAAGGTCATTCTTTGAACCTATTCTTACTGGATTAGAGCCATATTGTGTTGAATAATTACTGACACTAGAGAAATAATTTCTACTTGGAAATGTTTTAGAGTATCACATGTTGGACTTTGAAAAGCCTATGCTATTTGCTTTTCTTTCAAGGCTAAGAAACAAAGCCTAGTAAACTATCTCAACCTATGAATAAATTTGGATGAATTTCTGTCTCCTAGAGATCCTCCAAAGTATATGCTATTTCTGTCAGGGATGACCTTCATTAAACTGTGAAGGTATAAAAGAGGTACCAGACTTCTATTCCTCAGTCAGCTTTGTAGTCAGTGGCTCCATATGTAAAGTACAATAGCTATTTCTTGGTGTTGGGCTTGTCATACCTGAATAACTGAGAACCACTCTCAAATACTGTACTGTACAATGGCCGTAATTGCACAATCAATTTGTCCAGTTGTGCCTGGGTAAAATATAGGACAGATTACTATCAAACATATGTAAGTAATTGTATTGCCATGAAAAGTAAGGAGACTCAGTCAAAATATTTGTTTTTGAATTCTGAGGGGTCAGTGAAAATCAGATAACCATTTAAAAAAATATTCAATTTTACAAATGCATAGTTTATAATTCAGTTTACGAATGAATAGTCTACTAAATTGAGGACTAGAGATAGCTTAAGAAGAAAGAAGGCCTCCACATATATTCCTTAGAAGACAAAAACATTAAATATAATATCAAAAATTTCCCAAATAATCAAAATTAAGTGCCTTTTATTATTTTTTTTAGTCTTATGTAATTAATTTTTGACCTACTGGATCATGGGTCAGCCCCCTGCTTTCCTGAAGTTGTCTGCTGCTGGACTAAAAAGAGCCCTAGAAATTCTGGCTCAGTTCCCAGGCACAATCTCAAAGACAACAAGCAAGTCAGCCCAGGAATCCGTATGCAAGAGTTCATTCTTTGAAGTATCAATTGTTGAGTATCTGTTATAGTCCTCTCCTTGAGGCTCTGAAACTGTTCTTCTTGGCTGAAGACAAAAAATTTGATCTGAGCTTATAGCAGAGCTACAAGGCTTAGAGTAAACATTATAGCTGCGGATGAGACAGAATGGCCATAGTTAATTTATTGTTATAACCAACAGTAGTGGAATGGAAGAGAGTAAAATCTGCTATTGAGTACAACTTATAATCCTTTTATAAGAATTTATTTAATGTTTTCCCTGAGTCTAAGGACACATTCCAGTTAGCGAGGGTATTAAAATACCTCCAACGTCTTCCAATCCAATTTGTAATCTCCGAAAGATTTATATTAGTAACATTTTACCAGTACAAAATTATCCTTTGATTTAACAACTCTACCTATGGAGCTCTTACAATACTGTTGAAGCTAATTAAGAAATATGGAGAATAACAAAAAAAAAACTAATTGTTTCTACATCCTCCATTTTATAAATGTGAATGAATAAATCTTGTTGATTTTCTATTTTTTTTTTAAATAATCAAGAGTATGATACAGTCAGTCCAGAGCACAGAAAACTATTCCAGATTATCTACAATCTGGGCAGACTGCATAGAACATAAAACAGTTTACTATAACTTGTTAAGGCAGACTAAATGTGCTAAACAAATTTATCCTACCAGAGAGAAAATCATGTTCTAGATGCATTAATAAAATATTTGGCAATAAAAAGATCGTAAGCTCCTTAAAAAAATACCTTCTGTGGGGCTGGCCCTGTGGCCTAGTGGCTAAGCTTGGGGCACTCTGCTTCAGCAGCCCAGGTTCGGTTCCTGGGCGCAAAGCTATACGACTTGTCAGTGGCTATGCTGTGGCGGCGACCCACATACAAAATAGAGGAAGATTGGCACAGATGTTAGCTCAGGGCAAATCTTCCTCAGCAAAAAAAAAAAAAAAAAAAAAGTCTGAATAAGCCCATTCACCAGGGTAAAAATTGCCAAGATTTTAACATACCTCATAATTCTTTTATATCTCAGGTAATATAAACCAAAGCAAATAAATTTTACTTCTCTCAAACCTTCTTCAGCTTGCTATACAAAATCAAGTTTTGCCCTTCACCATGTTCTTTTATATTTTGGGACAATCTCACACTTTCTTCAAGACAAAACTTCTCTTTTCTTCCTTTGAAAACAACAGAAAATCTCATTATATTTCATACACAACTATACTTCATACACATATATGCTCGTACTATAGGCTCAATTACCCATAAGAAGTATAACATTGAACAAAATTTACTAACTTCTATTTAACTGGGAAGTACATAATTGATCATTGTTCTCTCATACACAAGCAATTTAACAGACAAGCAAATCTTACCCACTAGAGCCACTCACATCACTTTTACACTTCTGAAAAGTAACACGAATAAGAATATACATTCATTAACAAGATCCAAAAATATAGTCACTCTATAACATATTAAACTAAGGATTGAAGTGACATATACTAAAAACTATGCTTTATGACCAAGGAATCAGTTCTTTCTTACTTAAAAAATTATCCAGGGATACAAAGATTATTTATTAACTAGGTTTAATATTAGTCCAAGGTTGTAAAGTTAACTAAGCATCTTGAATATCATGTTTTAAGCCAACACCTTAGAAAATAGGATTACTGCTGATATAAAACAATTTGTCAGACTTGTGATTCAATTTAGAGTAACACAATTTTACATTATCCATAATCATAAACATTATGTTAGCTTATTTGATCAGTAAAGCAGTATAAGAAATCTAGGAAGTTCAGATGAACTGAATCAATTAATATCAAAACAAACATAAATCTGATAATCACATCAGGGAAAAGCCACATAACTGTGTTCTTAAGTCAAACTAATTCAAGTAATCTGATTTATCTCAGGATTTACTTGGATTGCGTGAACTTGGGTTCTTATATAAAAATATATCTTAGCTATCAGTGAAAAGAAATTGCTTCCTCGAAAGACTAGCACATGGAAATATCCTAGCATAGGGAAATAAGTTCAGCTTCTTTATTTTCTACAAACGTGGGGGAATATGAGATTTATGTTAGTCTTATTATTCTCTATAAACCAATTACAACCGAGGTCCTTCAATTAGAAGAACCTCAAAATCTAATTAATTAGTACCTAACGGAAGTAGGAAATATTTTACCCTCATACAAAAGATAAAGGTTTTTCTCGATTACAGACATGCAGGCACACAACTTATAGTTTCAGTTCTACAACCTCAGCTGTGGGTAAAGCGAACACAGAAACACAAAAATTCTCTACTGCAGACCTCAAAAAGATGTTCTCCTTTCTAGTGGGCAAAAAATGATTCCTTAATTGATTTGTGTGCACAAATAGGTAATCACAAAATAATAAGAAAGTGAATTCCCTGTCATTGATGAAGCAAGAGAGAATAGGTCCCCATCATCTTGGGAGAGATCATCAAAGGGTCAGATCATGTAATTAGTTTTCTGGTCATTGTTGCCATTATTGAGGAATAACATTTGCTATATGCAAACTGGAACCATAATCTAAAAAAGACCAGAACCAGAAACAAAAACAAAGACACAAATCAGAGAGAATCAGAGAGTCAGCAAAGCTAAATTTTTATTGCCACTTAAAATAACTTCAAGAGCCAAAAGAGAGAGAGAGAGAGAGAGAGAGAGGGAGAGACTGACCTCTCTGCCAGTGCAGTTTAATTGGCTCCATTAAGTGAGTTCACTTGGGCATCTTGCGGTACCTCTAAAACCTCTAACGTATAATCTTCAAAAGGAAAAAATAAAATAAAAAACTTGACTCATATCAATATAAACAACGTGTGTCAAATATTTTATTCAACTTAAATAATGATAGAAACAGTGAGATGGGACGGTTGTTTCAGAGAGCATTTGAGGATCCAGTTATTTATAGTCAATTTGATGAAGGAATATTAACATCAGATTGCTAATTTGGTTACAAAAGTGCTTCATGTCCTACAGCGAAATAAACCACAACCTTTGGGTTATCTTTTGTACTGGAAAGAAATTATCTGCAACTCTACTAGACAAAAATATACAAGTTAACATGTAACCTAAGTAAGTCTGGGATCTTTAATCAGTTGTAAACAGTGAGCGGAACAAAGAAAATTCTCCTAGATAATAAAATAAACCTTTGGTGAGCCTGGTAAACAATGCCACTGTATATCATTGAAAAGACATGCCACTCACTTTTTTTTGCCATATTTTCATGACTTCCCATGACTAACTGGCAAACTCTTACTCCTTTAAATCCCCAGAGGAGGGCCGGCCCTGTGGCTTAGTGGTTGAGTGCACGCGCTCCGCTGCTGGTGGCCCGGGTTCGGATCCCGGGCGCGCACTGACGCACCGCTTCTCCGGCCATGCTGAGGCCGCGTCCCACATACAGCAACTAGAAGGATGTGCAGCTATGACCAACAACTATCTGCTGGGGCTTTGGGGGAAAAAAAATAAATAAAATTAAAAAAAAAAAAAATCCCCAGAGGAGAAGATGCAGCTCAGAACCATAGAGAAATTGACATTTAAATGGCTTTTGAAAATGACGTGATGACAATGCAAGAATTGCATGGGTAATATTTGAATTTAAATAAACATTTAAAAATCCATATTTCAAGTTATACAAAAAGTCACCTTTCTGGTGCTCCTAACTGGTATGGAAAAGGCTTAGAAGATTAAACAGTGACTCTAATACTTGAGGGTGGGTTACGTGTCCATTTTCAAGTATTATTCCCTGTAAGTGGGAGAGTCAAGAGCACGGCTATTCAGAGTTTTGAGCTTTAAAAAAAAAGCAAGGTATTGAAAACGTATTTTGTAATCACAAAATGGATTAAATAAATGAGAGATTACTCAAGAACAAACAGGCAACGCAGTTTCATGGCCACTGTCCTCTTATTTTTGGCCTTACCCTGCCTCTCTTTCCTGTTGGTGAGAAGGGGACAGATAAAGCTAAATGAAAGGAGGATGCTTATCATATATTCCTGCTCTTTTCTTTTCTTTTTTTTTTTGTGATGAAGATCGGCCCTGAGCTAACATCTGCCAATCCTCCTGTTTTTTTTGCTGAGGAAGACTGGCCTTGGGCTAACATCCGTGCCCATCTTCCTCCACTTTATATGGGACGCTGCCACAGCATGGCTTGACAAGCAGTGCGTCGGTCCGCTCCCGGGATCCGAACCGCCGAACCCCGGGTCGCCACAGCGGAGCGCTCGCACATAACCCTTTGTGCCACCAGGCCGGCCCCTTCCTGCTATTTTCTTAGATATCCCTATGTAGTTTTTAAATTAAACACTTGAAATTTGTATTACCTGTACAAAAGAGTAAACACAGTTTACGAATTCGGAAAATGTAAACAAACATTCCGTGCATAGTTAATTCAGAAATTCATTTAAACACCTAAACCAGGATTGCCAAATATCAATGGCAATTTACCTGGAATTTACCTGCGAGCTCGTTCAGAACTTTAATATGTGAGGTTATATCCACATTGATCAAACAAATAAGTGGGTGGTTCAATATCCAAACCTCTTATTAAGGGGAAATGAAGAAAATTGCTATTTTTTTTTTTCCATATTGGCTCTCTCATTGTTACACAAAAATCATTAAAAAGTGATTATTGTGTGATTTTGTTTCTCACTAGATGTTTCCATTTCACAAACTTAATTCCATTTTCGGAATTTAAATTTTATATGTAAAATGAACAATTGTCTCCTAATTATCATACAATTTTATAGCTGGAAAGGATGTTAAAAGTTTTGTATTACAGTGTTTCTCAACTGGATAACTATCTATTCAGTTGGAAAAGATAAAGTATCTTTGTTTTTATAGAAAACCCTAGAATGAGGGAGCAAAGGGGAAAAAAGGAAGAGGTAAAGAAAAGAATGAAGATGCATCCCCCCAAAAAATGTGGGGGAGGGAGAAGGCATAAAGGTTTAATACTGTGCCAACTAGATCCTTAGAGGTAGATACTTAAGTTTTCTCTTCCTGTGACTAACTGGCAAACTCTTACTGCTTCAAATCTTTGCTCAGACATTATCGCTAGTAAAGCCTCTTCAGTTTTCCCAGAGAAAATTAACCATGTACTTCTTTGGACTAAATTTGTGGCTTGTGGACTTCTGATGTTCCATTTATCACATTGCGACTTAATTATTCTTCAGACTTCAGCTCTTTAACCAGATTATAAACCCTTTAGGTCAAGGACTGTAATTTATTCTTCCCTTACTCCAGTGACTGGTAAAGTGGCTGGCATATGGTACATACTCAATAAATCTTTGCTAAGCAAAAGTTGTTTGGTAATTTCTAGGGCAATATAGATTCCAACAATCATTTATATTTGAAGGATTTTAAAGTCACCACTTTATGCATAATACTATGTCAGGCATCATTATTTGACAGTGAATTTTCTAGTGACACTGTTAACTTTCATTCTATATTTCCATGTACCAGTATTTACAACATTTTTCTTTAAGTTAAGAGCATCCATATGGTCTCAAATTCACTTTGCCTTAATCACGAAATTGTGAAGTAATTTTGGATCACAAGTACTGTTGTTCAAAACAGGATTATTGTAGTATTCAAGACAGTTGGCAGAGATAAATGCACTTGCTTTGCTTGGTAATATGGCCTGTAGATGGAATGTGTGATTTTATATTTAGGAAGACATATAGACAGCCTGAGAGCTTGTAGCTCCTAGAACTTTCTAGAACTCCAAGAGGTTGGCAATTCTCTTTGAATTTATGCAAGATTACCACCTGTCTGATTTAGGGTGAATATATAATAGTGAAGACAGTGTGAAAAAAATCCTAGTAGCCTGCTTTTGATCATTCTAATTATTGCTTTGTATAATTCATAATGCCCAACTTAATATTCTTGAGTTTGGTATTTCTGATAATTTTCTAAAACAAAAACAATCCATTTTTATTCTTAAGGTTTTAGGGACTTTTTCTATAGATTTTGATCCACTCTTAGAATATATTTGACATCACACACACACACACATACCTTACATTTCAAAAGTAATTGCTTAATTGCTTTCGAGTTTCATACTGTATCATTGTTTTCAAACACACACAAGTGAGTAAGCAAGAATCTAATAAAGGTTATTAGAGGCTATGCAAGACCTCAAGAGTGGCACAACACTTAGGATTAAAGTTAGTGCAACAGTAAACCATTCTGAACTCTTAACCTCAGGACAACTAGTCTTTTCTAGACATACTCTCTTGATGTTAGTAAGAAAAAGAGGAAATCATTGAGGTTTAGGAGGGAAAGAAATAAATTTGGCCCAGTGTTTGCCTGATATGGATAATAACCCATTGTAGCCTTCCAATCACCTGGAATATCTTTGTAGGTATTAGTGCCCATTTTCAATAGACAAGAATGGAGTATAAAGTGAGGAAAGAGTAATATTTAAGAAATTTGGTGTTTGAGAATAAAGACATAATGGGAAGGGATTATAGGGTCAGGCAAAGGTATTTAACTGAGAACTAACACATAGAGGTGGCAAAATGCCTATTTGATAGTAAGTACTCATATTTGTTGAGAGCCTCCTCTGAGCCAGGCATAGTACTCTATAGTTCTAGGTGCTGTATGTGTATTGTCCCATCTAATCCTTGCAACAGCTTTATAGATTGGGTATCATTAACCCTGTTTTACAGATGATGAGTGTGAAGCCCAGGGAACTTGCCCAAGTAACTTGCCCCAAAGTGGATGGCTAATAAGTGACGTAACAAGTGTTTGTATCCAGGCAGGCTAATCCTAGCCCATTCACATCTAACCACTAGGCTATGGCTGCCTCTCCGTTAGAGGTGTGAGTGATTATTTATGCAAGGCACAAGCAAGGATTAACTTTGGAAATAAGGACTTTCCTGAAGAACGGAATCAAAGGAGGAATGAAAGGATTTGTGTCCCGGAATCAGAGGGATATTGCCTTTTCTTAGCAGTTCAGGGTTATCTACTATCTCCTTAGTTTAGGAATAGCTACTGTTTTTTTTTTTTTTTGCTGAGGAAGATTGGCTCTGAGCTAACATCTATGCACATCTTTCTCTATTTTGTGTGTGGGAAGCCGCCACAGCATGGCTTGATGAGCAGTGCATCAGTCCGTGCCAGGGAATCAAACCTGCAAACCTGGGCCTCCCAAGTGGAGCACACGAACTTAACCACTACGCTACCAGGCCAGCCCCTTAGGAATATCTACTTTTATTAGCAGTGGAGAAGGATAACTTGTACTTGGTAGAGGAGGTGAAGAAGAAAAAAGAGACCTACTCAGCATTCTCTCTAAGAGGAGTAAGATCTGACCAAGTAAGCTGGTGATGGAGCAGGGAGTGTGAAGTTGACAGAGATGAATAAGAAAGGAGAAGACGGTTTCAAACAGTTTGTGTAACGATAAGTTAACAGGTCAAAAGGAGGAATTTTTGGAAGACTATCTTTTCATACCTCTCCAATACATACAAATGTACAAGACACATTTGACACCTATATGTAAGAGGCACTGTGTAGTAAAATAATCACAGAAAAATGTAAAATTGAAAGTGTTGCAAGTGTTGAAGAGAGACTCAAGGGGCTAAGAGCTCTCTGATATGAAAGTTTGACCTGCTTAGCAGGGTGAGGGACTGTTTGCCTAAGGAAATGAGTCTCAGACTTCTAACTAGAAAGTTAATTAAGCAAAGAGATGTATCCCCAGGAATTTACATGAGATAATTTACATACAAATAATTTTATCTATGGAAACGAAATGTATTATAACATTAAATCTGTATGAGCAATGAGAAGTGAAGAATTGCCCAGCAATTTCTGAAGAACATAAAACGTCTGAATAATTCAGGCAAAATTCTCTCTGTCATTCTCGTTTATTCATTATTTATTCCTTTATTTATTGGCATATGAGGTGAATGTCCCTCTAGATTAGCGATTGTCAAAAGTAGACATATATTCGAATTATCTGAAGAGCTTGATAATTGCAGACTGCATATCTCACCCCAAGAGATTCTTTGGCTGCCGTGTCTGGAGTGGAGTCCTGGAACCTGCATTGTTATGAGGGACTCCAGATAATTCTGATGAAGGGAATTCTAGCACCATGGTTTGACAAACATAGCCCTGGTTTATAGAATTGCATTCCACATTTGTATTTCCTTCAGTATGCTTACCTAGATATAATCTTAGTACTATACCTATGTTACAACATATAATCCACTTAACAGAAGGCAATATTTACATTTTCTGTATGCTTTTCCTGTGACAGGTAAATTTAATTAGGTAAGTGGCGTCTCCAAACAAAACAATCTCTTTATCAGATTTCTAGGTGCTAGCAAACCAAGAGCAAGATGAATGAATCAGTCAAAAGCCTTATTATAGCTATTTTTTATACTGCCACAAAATAGAAGAAATCAAAAAGATATCAGAGGACAGAATTGCTAGAAGTGTATAAGATTCTATAATATTTGCTCTTAGTTACTATTGTTGAGAGAACAACTCAATGATGAAAAAGTAAATGTAGAATAAATCCCAGGAAATGAAATTTTTATTCAAGTGTGGTCTAGATGTTAAATGATTAAATTGAACATCTTAGTAGTTATTTCCAAGAATGCAACAAAGAATCCTGAATATATCACCCATGCATAATAACACAGTTTTCAGAAATTTAGGGAGTAATGCAGCCAAAATCCCCAAATGGAAACCAAGTACACTCCTTTTACATACTGGCTGGTGCATAACATTCCGTAGTTAGAGCATCTTTCTCTCAGCTTCACTTGTTCTGCTAAAATTCTTCCTACTGTAGGCTACTGACATTTCAATATGAATTACCTCTGAGGCTTTCCTGAGAGAAGGTTATGATGGAAGGAAATGGAATAAAAAACACCAAAGAGAAAATTCACATACTTTATCTTTTAAACTTTTAAGGGGTCATGGATGGGGGAAAGAAAGATAGTGAAGAGATTGGACAAATACTAACATAATTATCTTGAATAGAAGGCATAATTATGGCCTCAAAGGGACTGAAATTGAGAGAGATTATAGATCGGATTCAGGGGAGTTTGAAATGATTGGAGTGACTGAACATAAATAGAGGTCAGAGAGAAAGGTGTCTACGTCCTTTTTGAGTATGTGATTTTAATTATGTCTGGAGTTGAGTTTTGAGCAGTAGTTTGGAGTAAGGAAGAGACAAAGGCAACCAAAAAGCATCCCAATATGAGCATAGGGAAGGAGTGTAGGTGCTTGAAGAAGAGAGTCTGAGTTGAGGATGGTGAGGGTGAAGTGCAGAATCACACGGGGGCACGCGAGTCCCATCCACACCCACTGAATCAGAATCTCTCATCTGTTTATTTATAAAGTGCCGCGTGATTCTAATGCGGATCCCTAGGTTAGAAGAGCTACCCTAGGCTCTAGAGTTTTAGCAAAGAATTATGTGGATGGGACAGTAAATTCCTATTCATTTTAAGAGATACCATGAATTATCTAGACAATGGATTGAGTTCTATGCTTCACTTTGCCAGAACTACATCTGTTAAAATAAATTTTATGTGATATATGTTATTTTCATTATTCAAAATAAGAAGTTCATTTAAGAAAATTCAAGAAGAAAGGTAAAGAAATAAAATTCCATTGAGCTTGAATGGCATAAATACAGTTACTTAACTTTTGGGTATATTTTCTTCCAGTCATTTTTCATCATCATGTTTAAAAACATGTAGTTAAACTATACACACAGCTTCATAGCTCACATTTAAAATGAATATTATTTTGTTATAAACATTTTCTATGTTATCATATAGTTTTCTAGTAATGATTTTAGTAGTGATATAATATTATAATTATTATTTGATTATGTATAGTATCATATTTCTGGATAAACTGAAGATCACATATGGGAGTTTAGGTACTACTGATGATTTACTAATCAATAGGCAAAGAATTTCAGTCAAGCAAGATGAATAAGCTCTAGAGATCTGCTGTACAATACGGTACCTACAGTCAACAACAATGTACACTTAAAAACTTGTTAAGAGGGTGTATCTCATGTTAAGTGTTCTTACCACAATAAAATATAATAAATAAATACTAATTATGATTTATGCTATTAAGTGTGTCTTCTCTCCTTTCCTTTATGTGCCTGCACGTCCCTTCCCCTTGCTGTCCCTCCCTTCCTCCCTTCCCTCTTTCCTGACTAGGAGCAGCTTCTGTTGTCTACACTACGGGAGGATGAAGGAGAACAATTCAGAGAACTCTGTAAAATACAGGCGTGTGCATACCTGCACGGAGACATAACTCCTTCTGTAAGCGAACAAATAGATTCCCAATGGTCACTTTCACTGTAAAACATCTTGCTGGGGTAGTCAAATATTAAAGAACTGACATGATTAACTAAATTGAACAGTCTATTCCTACCTGAACAAAATGTTCCACCCATCTAGACCTTGCCCAAGGGCAGAAATCTCATGGTGCCCTCAAGGCCAAAAGACATACCTAACAGTGCCATTTATCAAGCAGTTAGGTCCAGACAACTGTATTAGCATTTATATCCTAAAAGCTTAATAATCATTTGAAAACACAATATACATAAATTTTAAAAATGTGATATGATTTCATTCTTAAAAAAATACAGTACTTACTAATGGGACATATGTGTGCCTATTGGGCCAGCCCTGCACAACTTCATTTTATTTCCCAGTTTTACTGAGATATAATTGACATACAGCAGTGTATAAGTTTAACATGTACAGCAGGATGACTTGACTTACATATATTGTGAAATGATTACCTCAATAAGTTTAGTTAACATCCATCATCTCATATAGATACAAAATACATATATATATATATATATATATATTTTTTTTTTTTCCCTTGTGATTGGAACCCTGCATAACTTCTCACACCTTGAAACCAATTTGGGGACTGCCACTCTCATTTCTTCTTCCTCATTGACTTTTCATGTGGTAATCGCTTTTTATCATAGCAGCCCCTACAAAGCCAGGTTCACAAAGATATGATGTCATTGAAAGGCATGTAGTGTAATTTAATATTGAAACTGTGAACTAAACTCAAGCTGTACTTTGAACCGTGTCTAATAGATGTGAAGTACTGGTATCCAGCAGATGCTGAGTATGCCTGTGCTTTCCTTTGAAATGTAAAATATCCCATGAGGGCTCATGTGAATTTGTGGTGGTGGCCTGGGGTGCCTTGGTGTATAGTTTGGGAACTACAGACTTAGGGTCACTGAAAATTTTCGTTTGTCCTATACACCTAATGAAAGCAATAAATAGAATTAGCATGTATAAATAACCCTTCTTTCAGGGAGGTAAAATCAAGCACCAAATTACTGTGTTATTATTAATTTACCACAATATACATACTACTTTATAAATTATGTAATATCCCTTTGATATAAAGTAATACATATGATTTTTTTTTTAGTTGGGGAAAAGCTAAGTAATTTCATTGACTTTCACTGACAGATGTCCTTAGTAATTTTAATATATACCTCTTTTTTTTCCTACTTTTCTTCAACTTAAAGAATTTTCAAGATTAATCTAAAAATATCACTATACAGTTCAAAATACAAAGGAGACCATTTAAATGGGATTCTATTCTTGGGGATCATAAGAAAACAGAACACAGATAAGAAATTAACGAAAAGCTAACAAGAGATATCACAAGTAATAATGAGATAAAAGGAATATTTTGAAAAATGCCAAAGTCAACCTATGTTCCTACTATGGAATTTTGAGGAATGTTAGTTTATAGGTGTTAAAAACATATCTCTTATTTTATGCTCAAGAAAATTGAGGTTCAGAGAGATTGAATGATTTTTCCAAATCACATAGCAAGCAAACCACAGATTCAAAACAGTGCCCCAGATCCTCCTAGACCAACTTCTATGTATTACTCAGCAATACTACTCAATGAAAGTAGTCTTGAGAATGTGGTAGATAAATATTGGAATTGGCTATCAGGCAACATTATGCTGTCTTATTATCTGGGGTTTTAAGAACATAATAAGTACTATTCACCTTAAGAAAGTCTTTATGGGGAAACCTACTTAAAACCTATAGCCTGGAAGTGGAAATTTCCTCTTGGTATAACTCTTCCTCTTTATTAAGCTGTTTATTTGTACCAATCACTGTGTCTATCTCAGTGCAGATGTTGGAAGCACCCTTCTACCTTTATCCTGTATTCTTGCCTCAGGGCTTCCATTGGCAGAGATCTGAGACTTTGCAGTCTCTGATTCTGATAATTTCCTCAACTGCAAGCAAAGAAGAAAAAATTCATTGTGGAATTTCTGAGGCTGTTATTCTTTTCACATAAAAGTCCCTCCTTAATAGATGTATTAAACAAACACACACACACACACACACACACACAAACCAAACACTTCCAAAATATGGTATAAGGCAAAGGATGTGTGATGACATGTCTCTTAGGCCATCATCAGTTCCTTCCCTCCCTGTACACACATGGCCTTCTCTCATTCAGAGGTGGAGTATACTCCTCTTATCCCTTTGTGTATAGGCTGACACTAGAGATTTGTCTCCCCAAAAGAATGTAGCGGAAGAGATGTTCCGGGACTTGAGAGGTTTGATCATAAGAAGCCTTGCAGTTTCTGCCTGGGGCTCTTAGAATACTCTCTTTGAGAAGATTTCCTCTAGGGGAAGCCAAAAGCCATGTAATAAGTCTGACTACTCTGAGATTGCCTCGTGTAAAGAGAGAGAAATATGAGGCATCCTCTAGCTCTATGGGCAAGCCACCCCAGAATCCAGACATGCGAGTGAAGGTACCATCTTAGAAGAGAATCCTACAGCCCCACCTCTCCAGTTGATGCCACATAGATCAGAGATGAATCATCTAACTAAGCCTTTCTTGAATTTCTGACCGAAAATGAGAAGCATGGAATAACTGTTTTATGCCACTGAGTTTTGGGGTGGTTTGTCAGGCAGCAATAAAAAAGCAGAGCAGGACGATCACATGCTTTTTCAATGTCAGATTGGAGCATTGTCTTACGAGCTTGAAGATCACTTGACCTGTCAGGTGGCAGTAACTTAATTAATTTGACATATTATTTACTATTGATTAGAGCACAGTCTCTACAAAGTTTGATGTGAACTTACAGAAAATTAAGTTTGATTTTTGCCCAGCAGAGATGCAAATGATTTCTGTCTAGTGGAAAATCTAAATCTATAAGTTATGGCTTTATTACACAGCAGGCTATCAACCAGTTTTATACCTAAGATATCGGTCCTATCCAGGATTCTTCCTTACACTGGTTATGTATGTATCCACTTTTGGAATCCTACTTTGAACCAGCTTCGCTGTTGTGCTGATGCCCTTATTAATCAATTAAATAAATCTTTGACATGTACTCACTATATATTTTGTTTGAGAATAACCTTTTTAACTTTGAAGATTTTACTTTGACATAGGTAAATAATTGTTCTTCCCCAGTGGGTTCTACATTGCCTCAGTATCACGCATCCCAGTTAATGCAATGGAGAAGGATATTTCCAACAGAAAATGATATCCCAGTGCTGGATAAAGCCAAGATCTTCTATCTAGGTTTACATTGAGTTGAGTTACTTCCCCCACAAAATATTTCCCTGATTCTTCCTCTACATAACACTCATTAAAAAAAACAGGACACTCCTTCCAGTGGCCTCAAATCTATGACATCAGAGTCTACCAGAGAATCTCAATCTGTTTATGGTACTTCTTTATTTAAAAGCCTATATACCCTTAAAGGAATGGAAACAATCAGTGGCAGGTCTGTGTGTAACTGTGTTTATAGGGACATTGTCTAGCATAGTGCCTATAACAAATTAGACACTCAACAACGGTCTGTTGATAGGAGATGTGAGTAATAAAATGTTTATATGGATTTTATATAATTCTTTTTTACAACAAAGAGTAGTGAGTCCTGAATTAAATGCTACTTGCATTATTCATTTCATGTTTTGAAATTTTTACTTTGAATAAGCCATTTCACCATCTCCAAAATGACATGTGAGAATTATATATAAATCTTTGACTTCTCATTTCTCAAGATACACCAGTAGTAATTTAATATGAGAGAGAGCTTTGATTTTACTTGTACTTTTTTGAGAAAAACCAAAAATTAAATTTGTTTTGAGTGTATGATTTGAAAAATATATATCAAATTATATGCTAGAAGGGTAAACACTTATTAAATAAAATTGAAATTTCTAAAAGAGTGCATGTTTCCTCTTTAGCCATGGGCCTTCTGTGCATGTTTCAGATAATCAAATGAAAATTTGCATTGATTAAATTCTCAATTCCGCTTAAAAATGTCCCTTCCTTTGTTCTTCGCTAAAATTTGAACTGTGAATCATTTGCATTTAAATATCCTTTTAGATTTGGTTCCTTACCAGTCTCAATATCCATTTGGATGATCACCGAATGATAAAAACCTCAGCAAAATGTTGCATATATTGCGTACAATCCTGCTTGATTACTTTGAATCTGCAATTAAAAATTCAAAACAAAAATAAAAACCCCAGATCCACAAAAATAAAAATCATAGCAAATGACATTTATGCCCAATTTGGGATTTAGCATACATTTCACTTTGAATGACTACTTTTCTTGAATGAGACATCTGTCTTCATAACATACTGCACACAAAAATTTTAAGAAAATCTAGCCTATCACCTTTGTGAGAGTGACTATTTGGTGACCTTTCTTGCTCATTCACACATTTACTGGTCCACTTGTTACAAATGAACCAAGTTTGTAATGAAGTAGAAAGAAGTGGAAGTATTACCTTTTCATCAGAACAAGCATGATCAGACTGGCTAGTTCTTAAAAAATTGAGTTTTTAAAAAGACTTATTTTAAAAGTTATAACAGCTCCAACTCCATGTATATAAACTAGTCTCTTTTTTCTACGTCTATTTGATGCAACCTCCATCATGTCTGTTCAGATATTAACTTAACGCCCCTTATGCCTTCTCCTGCTTGAAAAGGAAAGGCAGGCTCAGATCTAATGAGAAATATATCAACAACCAACTGAGAATGTATATTATAACAAAACGGCCATTAGGATATCTCGGTTTCAGCAATTTTACTATAAAGGAGTGTTATTGAAACTTTAAAAAGAATTTCTGTCTGGTCTTTGTTTGGTCTAAAAAGTTATTTTATTGTTTCATTGAGCTTTTCTAACATTACTGGGGTTTACAGAATTCCTCCCCCGGGGCTCGCTGCCCTCTCTCTGTCGGTCCGAGGCTTTCTCCCTTCCTCTGGCTGGTGTCCTGATTTATGGAGGTTACTTCCTTCTCCTTCTGGAATCAGCCTCCATATTCGAGCTGCGCTACACTATTTCACTCTGTCTATGATTTTAAGTCAGCTTGGTATGGCTTGAAGGGTATTTAATAATCTCTCAGGGAACCCTGACATTAAGGTGAGAAAAAAAACTAGTTTTCTGGCAGAGTGAAACTAGGAGGACTTTCCTCCAGGAATCAAAACATACTTTTTCTTTTTGGTGCTTTTAAAAAATATTTTAAATTTAAAAGTCAGTCTCAGTTGTACTAATCAAACTGCAAGTGCTCAACAGCCACACGTGGCTAGTGGCTACCTTATTGGACAGTGAAGATATGGAACATTTCCATCATTGCAGAAAGGCTTATTGGACGTCTTGTTTTAGATAATGTCTATTTCTTTCTTTGCTCTTTTTTGTTTTCTCTTTTTACAATGGTTATAAATTACTTTTATAATCAACATAACAATGAAATTATTTACACCTTGGAGGAAGCTTCCTTGCTTTCAAAATAAATTTAGACTGAAGGAAATCCATATCATGATTTATTTTATCTAAAAAAGTACACATCATAAATGGTGTTCTATACTGATGTTATCTTTTTCTTTTTTAAGGAAGAGCTTCTCTGAAATTTCTTCATTCTAACTATCTAAAACACTGAATCATTCAGTTATTCACCAGGTCCTTTGCTTCAGAGTCACATCGAGAACATCTATTCAAGCAGAAGTGGAAAAGGAAATTACTTATTTGGCAATTAGTCTTTGGCTATATTCCTTTTAGATTTATGTGCACTGAGGAATGGTCTATGGGGGAGGGGAAATGGTGGTAGAGCCATGTTTTACATATTATAGGAGGTTTGTCAAACATCACATACTAATATCAGAGGCTACAATATTGGAGGCCCTCAGGCTAGGCTGCAGATATTGATTGATCTATCTATCTATCAATATCCATCTATGTATTTCTCCTTATTTATTTTGGCCCTGCACAGATCTGGCCCACCTGAGAGTTTGACTTCTTAAAAATTAATTTCCTTATTTAAAATCTGGAAAATTTTTAAGAATATGGATCTTTCTTCTCTTAAAATATCAGATCTGACAATCCTGGATCTAGATTTTTGCAGAGCAGTTCAGTGGAATCTGAGAAGCAGCCTCCTCCTTCCGAAAAGGCACATACTTTTGTGCTTTCCAAGGTGTTGTGGCCTCCCTATTCCCTATTGTCTCCCACAGCCTAGCCTGCTGGTGTATTTGTGTCATTGGCCCTTCCCATGCAGCATCTGAATTTGAGTCAGCTCTCTATTTGAAGAGCAGTCAGCACATATTCTTAGATGTGGAATTGCCTGAGGAACTAAATGATGCGACACAAGAGAAATCAGGCAGCAATAATCCTGTTCTGTCTCAATTTGAATTAATCAATATTTCACCACCACTTCTACAAATTTCTATCAGTGTCTTGATAGGGTTTATTGGCATTCACCAGAGTGGTTCATTGTTACTATAGCACACAGTATATGCACATTAAAAGATATCATTTAGATCTTAATGCACAAAAATGTCATGAGTTAATTGTCAAAACTATCCTTGATAATATGACATACAATAAAGCAACTTTAATTTTAATAGATCAGTTTCTCATTCAATTCTGTACTTTATTGGAAGACAATCAAAGAGGTCATTTAATCTTACTGGGGTTGCTGAGTAGATGTCTGTGAAATCAGGTGAATCTTCTAAGACACATGTTTACAAGGGAGTAAGATAAATATCGGTATATGACTGCTAAGATGCTTTCGAAAGGCAGTTCTGAAAGAGGCAAAAATGTTGGGGCAACCAATGTCAGTGAAATCAGCTGAATCTTCCAAAGCAATTACTCTGAAGGACAGCACTCATCTGTCTTCCTGTCTATTTGTTTTTGTGGTGGTTGTTTCACGCCTCTCCTACTCTTCTAAAGTTACAACTCCTTGGTACATAGTTCATTCTTCACTGTTGCAAATATATTAAGAAGCATGGAACCTGTTGCATAAAACACATGTGAATAAGGAATATTTTCCTAAGGTAAAAAATACCTACAAAAATATTTTAAGTGGAACTGTGTAGAATATCTTGGATATTCCAGCCTGTTTACTTTTGTTTCATGGTAATTGAAAAGCCCAAGCTGCTTTGCTTTATAATTAATTTCTCTGTTTCTGTGGGCATAAATCTACATTACCCAGAAGATCAGTTTCAGGTTAGGCTGTGTAAAGATGCCTTCCATATGCAATACTATTAAGATGTGGGCAAGCCCTGGGAGGATTGAAAATCCAATCTTCTTTAGGAGTGGCCTTTATTTTTGGAGAGAGTATTTTTTTGAGTAGTTTAATATTTTTTTATATTTCAGAGAAATTCCAAGGGAACCAGTATGACCATCCTCACTTCAGAAATGAAGAGACTGACACATAGAGGGAAAGTAACCCCAACACAGGGTTGTTAAGAAGGACTTGGGTTTCCAGTTTCAGGCTTTTGTTTCCTAACTTCGTAGGCTCTGCTGTCCCCTCTAAAAATGAACAAGGGAAAGAGAGACTGGCTGTAAACTTCTAGAAGGAATGTCTCTGAATAAAGAGTTTCTGGGAGGAACCTCGAGGCAATAGACCCCGCATGCAGCTTTGCGAACTGACATCGCAGTCCTAGTTTTGCTCGCATCCACTAACTCAGCCTGGCGGGCTCAAGGCGTTAGCGGAGGGCTTCGCCACGAGGAGACAGGTGAGAGGCACGAGTGGCTTGGGTCATGATCAAAGAGCGCAGCATCACGAAGTCAGCTAACCGGAGAAAGCGAGATTGCGTTTCATGTGTGACCCACTGTTTTCTTCCTATTCTAGCTTTTGCTCGGAGCCAGAGCGCACCCCTACGCAGGCTACCGGCTTTTGAATTTGAATCCACACTACCCAACTTGTAAACTGTCAGCAGACACCTGTTAAGGAAATTGTTGATCGTGGGCAACAAGGATCTGAATTCGCTTTACCTTCCTGTTGGAGCGCAGAGACCGCCAGTTAGAAGAGCAGCAGCGCCCTGCGCTCCAGCCCTGGGCGAGGGCGCCCAGGATTTGCCCTCGGCGCAATCGTGGGGCACTTTTCCGTGGTTCTGCGCGGGTCCAGCTCCCCACGTCTGCTCTTACAAGCGAAGAAAGGAAGCAACTCCTGGTTGAGAGTTGTGGAATTTTCTCAGCCCCGCCAAAGCGCGGGGTTTCTGCCTCCCAGGTCCGCCTCCCGCCAGCTCGAGGTCTCCTCTTGCCAAC
The DNA here is from genome assembly GCF_020826845.1 of Diceros bicornis minor. NCBI lineage: Eukaryota > Metazoa > Chordata > Mammalia > Perissodactyla > Rhinocerotidae > Diceros > Diceros bicornis. Next base: position 43,215,636 of record NC_080750.1, read on the forward strand.
CGTGCCGGGAACCGCAGCCACCTCGCCAGCAGCTGGGTCTGTCCGCCCCGCGTTCGCGCTCGCCGGCGCCTTTCCCTGGAAGATTGGGTGAACTCCTGCCCGAATCCAGGGATCTGTCCTCGCCGGGCCATCTCGCGGAACTGAGGAGCGGAGAGCAAAGGGAGGGGTTCGTGAAAGAAAAAGGAGGGAGGAGTGGTGCAAACGCCCAGAGCATCAAACTTGAGGGTCGCCCTGAGGGGTGAAAGTAGCAGTGGCAAGTGGTGGTGGGGACCCGCGAGGGGGCGCCGCTCTGAGTAGGGTCCTACTGCGCGGGCTTCCAAGCCCAGGAGGCAGAAGAGAGACCGTGGACGCTGTCCACTGCTCCCTCGCCGCAGAAACTTCTCATCTAGCCTTCTCCACTGCGGGACCATTGCCCCCCACCCTCTGCACCTGTTTCTTTGTCTTCGAGGGAGGGGTTTGCCTCCCTCTCCATCCCCAGCCCCCGCCTCAGAGCCTCCCATCCTCACCCGCTCGCCCCGGCCGCTCTGTGCCGCGCAGCGCGGTGCCCCAGCGCGCTCGGCCGCAGGGGTCGGTGGCACAGCCTCCCAGCGCCAGCCTCCCGGCGGCTGCGACTGCGGGGCCCCCGCCGCGCTCTCCTGCTCCTCCGCGCGGCGCTGGCGGTGCGGCACCGTCCGAGCGGACCGCACTGGACTTGCCTTTGGGGAGCTTCCAGTGCCTTCTCTGGCTCGGCGAGCTAGATAACCATCGCACTCACGGGCTGCACCCGTCTTGCTTCCACGTCTCAGCAGAAACGCGAGGGCCGGGTAAGTTCAAGTTCTAACCTGACTCACTAAAAGAATACCCCAAAGGAAGCGCTCGGGTCCTATGAAAAGGGCATGGAGGGCGGGGGGTGGGGAGGGGCGGATGGGGTCCTCATGAGTGTAGGGACTTTTTTTCCTCATTTAGGCTGAAGGTGGGAGTTGGGGGTGGTACTATCCCATTTTGTACTTTCGCTAGAATTTTCCTTTTCTACTGAAGATTCTTGACTATTTCTTTGACGCTTCGTAGAGAGAGGCCATTATCTTTCCAGCATAGCATGTTATTACTGTTCCTGCCTCTTCTTTAAAAGTCAAACAGCTGTCTAAAGCAGAAGGTTATATTGGATTCTCCAGTTATTCATGAATAGACACAGTTATATAAGCGTTCGCTGGTTTTCCACTCGAAAGGCTCACCCACTGGTGGGAGCATATGGTGGACGAGAAGGAGACAGAAGTAAAAGCTTTAAGACCTTTTGCAACAGGGACACATCAGTTAAACTTAATGACATGAAATAGACAGTGCTGTTTTCAAAGGAAGTCCAGAAGCTCAAATACTCGGAAGAGAGACATTCCCAAAGCCTTTGGTGAATATTTTCCACTTTCTGCTTATTAGGCAGTCATGTCTTGTATGTAACATTCTTGGACATCCACTCCCCCAGGACTAACAAGTGTAGGGCGTGTGGCATGCTTTCTGGGATTTTTTTCCCCTGGGAAAAATTCCTGGAAGGTTTTGTGATTGATAAGATGTTAAGTATTACTAAGTCCAACCTGTGACAATAAGAGTACTGTTGCAAAAAGCCCCGCAAATTTAAATATATAGTTAAAGCATAATGTGGTTTCCCACTCAGATAATTTGAAGTTCTTTGAATCTCTGAAGAAAATCCCTGAAGCCATTTTCCTAATTTACAAAGAAATGTTTCTATAACAGAGTCTCTAAAGATTTACTTGTTCAAGAAAACTGTACCATTCACAGTTCTCCTTAAATTTCTTGACCTGTGTGAATGCCTTATTTTGTCTTATTTCAAGGAAAAGGTTTTTCCCTTGTCTACTTATCTTTTAACTTTTGTGCTTTTGAGTTTTTAATCTGACGACTCTCTCCATGTACTCTCTTTTCCTCTTCCACTCTTCCAGAAGTACAATAATAAAATGATGCATTCTCTGGGTAACACTCTAACCTGGCTGAGGCCAGTAGTGTGCTGGAGAACAGCTATTAGTGTCCATATGCTAATAGCCTGTAGATCAATAACCATTCCTGCAGAGAAGCTTTAAGTAAAGAGGCTTTGAAATAAAGAAAAAGGGACTGAAAAAAAAAGCAAAATAAGTTAATAAATCAAATATACTCCTAATATCCTTTTATCTCAGGCTTACTCTCAATTTAGTTTGCTGCAAACCTCAAACTCAGACCTCTTTGAATCTTGTTAATTCTGTTAATGACTTATCAGGATTGGCTGTGCTCTGTAAAGTCACTTTCTTGGTCTAAGGGAGATGGAATGGCCTATCAAATACACACTCCAAGGAATGAAAGGTTAGTTTCCATTTTCTCTGATTACTAAAGAATGGAGGCAAATGCAAAACAGGACCTGGGCTCTTTGGAACATTCTATTTGAAATTTATGCAGAGAGAACTTGAATATATCAATAAGCAAATACAGGAGTACCTGGAAATCTCTTCTCTGTAGTAAGACTCCTATTAGGATATGTGCGTGTGTGTGTGTGTGTGTTAAGCCCTTGAGACAGAAAGTTCCCTCATGGTGTATCCTGACTGACAATTTTTAATATTCTAATCAGGGATTGATTTAAAAGGGATCTTGGGATAATTTTATTATAGAGGTGGTTACCTAAGAACAAGAAATAAGCACAAGATATCATATCAGAGCGAGGAATTCTGTACAGGCAATTATCTTCAGTAAAGGAAAGGATCAAAATTGTTACTTTGTATTTTGCTGACCTTAATTATTCAGTAAAATTGTGCTTTCCTTTAGCTTCATGTTTGCTCTGCCAAATGATTGAGTGCCTTGAATGTGTTAGATTACGTGCTAAGGATTAAACAATGGATGGAAAAGATCCAGTTTCTGTCCTCAGAGAGATTGCTGTGGTGGGGTGGCTGAGGGAAACTGTTGCAATACGGCAGGTGGAACTTCAGCGCCAGAAGTGAGCACAGGTTTTCAGGGTAACTGAGAGGCCTCCCAGTTCAGAACAGGGAGGGCAGAGACGCCTGAGAAAGGCTGGTGTGTTGCTGGAATTGGGAGTAGTTTAGTCTGACAGAAGCGTGGCTGTATATTGGGATGGCAGGAGACATGAAGCCAGAGAGATAAGCAGGGGTGAGTTCAAGAAAAGCTTTGAATGTCATACAACGGAGTTGGGATTTTCTTCTTTATGTCAGTGTTATCTACCTGGGCGTGCAGAACCTACAGTGGCAGAGGAAATTAATGAAAGAAACAGATCATGCAAAGCACAATTTACTCAGGAATGTAAAAGAGAAGGAATTAAATGCAGAGAATTGGTTACACAAGTGATGGACGCCAAACAGGGGATGTAGAGGCCACCCAGGGGTTAGGAAGAGCAAGGAGTCATTACTACCTCCAGCTAGAGGGACACAGGGAAGAGGCAGTGTGAGGGAAGCCCAGGGACCAAGGCCATCCACTGGAAACAGAATCGCTATGGGTCAGCCCTGTGGGAACCAGAACCATAGGGGTGCTGCTGAGGCCCTGCCCGGAGGAGAGAGGGATGGAGAGGAATGCAATGGCTTCTCCCTGCCTCTTGCCCTCTAATTACCTGCCAGTGCTCCCCATTGGCCAAACCCAACCAGCATTCTGATGACTTAGGAGCCTGAAAATACAGTCTGCAAGAGTCAGCCCTCCAAGGGAAGGGTGAGGAACGGAACTGGGGGCACACAGGCCCAGCCAGGCATTGTCTGTCTGCTGAATAAATATGACTCACCTACCAATGTAGGTAGATGCTATTATGATTCATAAAAAACAAATTCATTTAAAAGTGGCTCTGAATTAATGGCGGCAGCCTTTTGTCATTATGAATATATTCAAAAGGTACTACCGCTGTGACGGTGGGCTCTGGATGTTTTTATAGACTTGAAAAAGGAACTTTATATTAAAAACCAATATATTATATTGCTTTAAGCAGTCTGGAGACATTGGGGAAATGATCACATTTGAATTTCAGAAAGACTGTTTTAATGTCAGAGTAGGCTCTGTCTAGTAAAATCTAAGAGTCTTAGAGTAGAGGCTCTATGCTGTTGTCTTTTCCCCCAGCACAAATCCTGTTCCTGACATAGGTTTTTAAGTGCTTGCTGAATGCGTGTTTGAATAAGTGTAAGCATCACAAGGGTGGAGCTGTGCCTGGCATTTAGTAGATGCTCAATAATATTTGTTAAGTGAGTGGATGAATGCATGAATGAAAGGAGAAAAAGAAGAAGGGAGATAAATAGAAGAGTATTTGAGTAATTATGGTAAGAAATCAACAAGGACAAAACTAACGTGTCAGAAATGATAAGAGGACGGTTGGGAGAGATATGTAAGAGATAGTCTGAGGGTTTTCTTAAGTGTGGGGGCTAAAGGAGATAAAAAAGTCTAGAATGGTCACTTGCTTTTTAATAAGGTGGCTTAATCAATGGGAATAGCATTGACTGAAGCAGAGGTTGCAGAAGAAAAAGTCTAGGGGTGCCCAATTGGGGAAGAAAAGTGTTAAAAGTTTTCTGTTTTGGGATTAGAGAGATGTAGTTCAGATTGGGACGTATTTTTCATATAGTACCTGCATAGGATTCTACTGTATATCAGGTAGGAAGTTATTTCAGAGCATCCAAAAAGGCAACTGTTTTACATAGGCTACCTATTTTTAAACTAACTCCTAGACTAGAATAAATATCTATGAAACAGAATCTGCTCTTAAATATTTTATATACTCCTCAAGTGCAAGCACCAGGCAAAGGGTTTTAATATTTGTCTCTTTTTTGTGCAATTTGTTGCTATATTTATAAATTTAAAGCAGTCGAAATATTGAAAGAAACTTTTTTTATCTACCTTAAAATTAATTTGATGAATTTATAGCAGTTATAAAATTAATTGATAAAGTTTCTAATATTCATCCCACTTAAAATGAATTGAATCAATTTGGTAGCATTGACATTGGAATTACATCTATACTATAGGAATTACATTTTGTCATTGTAATATACATTTCAAGGACCTGATTTAATTCATCCAGATTTGTCAATAGACTTGAGAAAAGGTCTGCTTTATTTAAGTGTTGTACTGTGTGCAATTTTAGGGATCAGAGGACAGGTATTTTGAACCCCAACCAAAGTGAAACCAGTCTATTTGTGATACTCATTTGCCTCACCCTCATGTTTTCCTTATTCCATATTTGTTCATTTTTTTTATTGTAGATTCTTGTGCTAGTTGCTGAAGATGGGTCCAATAGGTGCAGAGGCTGATGAGAATCAGACAGTGGAAGAAATGAATGTGGAGCAGAGTGACCCAGGGCAAACCACTCCTAGAGGTGAGCTGGGCCCTGACCCTCAGCCAGAGCTTATAGATAGCACCAAGCTGATTGAGGTACAGATTGTCCTCATATTGGCCTATTGCTCCATCATCTTGCTTGGGGTGATTGGCAACTCTTTGGTGATCCATGTGGTGATCAAATTCAAGAGCATGCGCACAGTAACCAACTTTTTCATTGCCAATCTGGCCGTGGCAGATCTTCTGGTGAACACCCTGTGCTTGCCATTCACTCTGACCTACACCTTAATGGGAGAGTGGAAAATGGGTCCTGTCCTATGCCACCTGGTGCCCTATGCCCAGGGCCTGGCAGTACAAGTGTCCACAATCACCTTGACAGTAATTGCCCTGGACCGGCATCGTTGCATTGTCTACCATCTGGACAGCAAGATCTCCAAGCGAATCAGCTTCCTGATTATTGGCTTGGCCTGGGGCATCAGTGCCCTGCTAGCAAGCCCCCTGGCCATCTTCCGGGAGTATTCAATGATTGAGATCAATCCTGACTTTGAGATTGTGGCGTGTACTGAGAAGTGGCCTGGTGAGGAGAAGAACATCTATGGCACTGTCTATAGTCTTTCCTCCTTATTAATCCTATATGTTTTGCCTCTGGGCATCATATCTTTTTCCTACACTCGTATCTGGAGTAAACTTAGGAACCATGTCAGCCCTGGAGCTGCTAATGACCACTACCATCAGCGAAGGCAAAAAACCACCAAAATGTTAGTGTGTGTGGTGGTGGTGTTTGCGGTCAGCTGGTTGCCTCTCCATGCGTTCCAACTTGCTGTTGACATTGACAACAATGTCCTGAACCTGAAGGAGTACAAACTCATCTTCACCATATTCCATATCATCGCCATGTGCTCCACCTTTGCCAACCCCCTTCTCTACGGCTGGATGAACAGCAACTACAGAAAGGCTTTCCTCTCAGCCTTCCGCTGTGAGCAGAGGTTGGACGCCATTCACTCTGAGGTGTCTGTGACATTCAAGGCTACGAAGAACCTGGAAGTCAAAAAGAACAATGGCCCCAATGACTCTTTCACAGAGGCTACCAATGTCTAAGGAAGCTGGAGTGTGAAAATGTACGGATGAATTCTGACCAGAGCTGTAAATCTGGTTGAGCCGGGCTTACAGGTGCATCCTGATTTCCCATTTTAAGGAAGAAAAAGAGCGTCTGAATGGAAGCATCTGCAGTGTAATTCATGGAAAACTGGTTGGCAGAGCCTAGGTAAAAACACTCATCTTCAAAGATAGGTGAACAAAACAGTTTGCTTGCTGTTGGTAGGTTGCTTGAATGGTGAATTAATGAGTAAAAGCAGAGAGAAATGCTTTTGACTATTTCCCAGAGTGAAGGAAATCTGAACAAGGCACTGGCATTATCAGCATTGCTCAAAGGTGGTGGGTAAATAAGTTGTCCTTCAAATCACATTAGGGTGTAGATTGAGGATGATATGTAATTCACTGCTCCCCCTTCATCTGGTAAAAAGATACCAAACACCAATTTCTCTAGGGAGCCACAAGCTCTCCTTTGTTGTATTTTGGTTTTGTGTTATTCTTCCTATAGACTAAATCCATCAGGGAACACTGATGATAAATGTTACCAACTATTTGAATGACTTCAAGGAAATAAAACTGAAATTTGCTATATAATTCATATTTTTACAAATGACGGGGAAATCCTTAACATTCAGTTAGCCAACTGTTCTTAAAACCAAATGCACAGTTAGTGAAAAGTTTCTTCAATTCAGAGTGGAAGGCTGAAATTCTCAGAATTATAGAAATGTAAAGGGTCATTTAACTTCTCATTTCAAGTTGTCTTTGCCTTATGTAGATACCATATAGATAACAAACAAGCATACAACATAATACTTTAATTATTGCTGAGTGTTATAACTTTTTGAACATGTATTATTCCTATGCTGGAGCTGAGTTTGTCTTCACTAAAAAATTAAATCAGATTAGAAAATAATTTTCATGGCCTTTTGTAACATTTTGTGTTTATTTGTAAGCAATTTTTGCACAGGTACATAGATCTAGTGTGTTTACAGAACACTGTAGTGTTATCTTTTGAAACCCATTCATAATTAATAAAACAATGTAATTTCATCAAAATGGAACCCATCCAGTAAGAAATATTAAAAACATTGCACTCATTCCACCTTGCAAATGTTCTATTTGGCCCAATTTCGATGTAAATTGTCCTCTTCTCAAAATAATTAGCTGTATTTTTTGGATAACTTATGAATATATACATAATAAAATTGTATATGTAAATATTGGAACATAGATTCTGTAGTATTTTTCTTTTAATGATTTTATGAATATAATTTTTATTCCAATAGTAACCAATCAAAGATGTTTAAAACCCTATTATATTCATGAAGAATAATTGAGATGTTAAAATAGTTATACTTCTTTGGATGCTGTTAAAGAAGTTCATTGCAATCATATTTTTGTAAGTATAACTGAATTTGTGAATAGATTCCTTAAATTTTAAATGAATTCAATACAAGTATTATATTTAATTATGAACATTAACTTTATGAACTGGAAAGTTTCATTTTATAGATATATGTAAAATTGATACTATGGCTCTTAATTACTTTCATGCTAGAAATAAAAGGCGGGTCTTGAAGTGCACTGCACTTTTGGAGTACTGAAAAAGAATGAAAATAGAAGTTAGGTTAGGTGGAAGACCAATTAAGGAGTAAGTAAAAATAATGTACATCTGTAATATATCATGTAATTGAAGAATTCATTTTTCTGTTGGACTTTACATAACTGTCCAAGAAGCAGCTTTTTGTCTTTTAAATAGCAGTTACTTTGCTTAAGATGCTAATAAATAATTGTGGTTAAAGGCTTTTTTTTGTTCCTCTTGGAGAATTCTTACACTGTAGGAAATGTGTACACTACTGTATCACCTGTTGTAGTAGTAAATTATTAAAATCCAATTAATCCAATTAATATATATGATCTACTTATTTCTGTTAACTCATTAATAAAATATCTTTTTATGTAGTGATTTTATCTGTTGAAATAAAAAGAATTTGGGAAATTAGAGAAATTGAGTGATATTTTATATGAGAGTTCTTGTTCAAGATGAGATAGTAAGCCTTTGATGCAACTAAAAAAAGGAAAATAATGGTGGCCTCTAGATCGTTAGTCTATCTCTCTTTCCATTCTATACATGAACTTGAGTCAATGGATCTACTCGTATGCCTGCAATTATAATCCATGTTCTGACAATGCCTGAATATTTATTTTCACACCAGACCTTTCTTCTGAACTCCAAACCTGTATCTCTGTCAGCTGATTTGGCATGTCCACATGGGTGTCTCACCAGCAGATCAAATCCAATATGTCTTATAGAGAGCCTGCCATTTTATTTTATTTATTTATTTTTTGTGTGTGTGAGGAAGATCAGCCCTGAGCTAACATCCGTGCTAATCCTCCTCTTTTTGCTGAGGAAGACCGGCTCTGAGCTAACATCTATTGCCAATCCTCCTCCTCTTTTTTTCCCCCAAAGCCCCAGTAGATAGTTGTATGTCGTAGTTGCACATCCTTCCAGTTGCTGTATGTGGGACGCGGCCCCAGCATGGCCAGAGAAGCGGCGCATCGGTGCACGCCCAGGATCCGAATCCGGGCCGCCAGCAGCAGAGCGCGCGCACCTAACCGCTAAGCCACGGGGCCGGCCCAAGCCTGCCATTTTGATCCACACCTCACCCCACCTCCACGTTGTTTTTCTGTCTTTCTTGTCCCAATCATGGCACTGCTATCCACCCAGTTCCCAAAAGCCTTACACTTTGGAGTCACCCTTGACTCTTCTGTCTCTTTATAACACATGGCCAGTTAATTCCCACATTTTGTTGTAATTCCTAGATGTTTCTTGATTGATTCACTTTTGTCCATCCCTGTGGTCCCCACCATAGTTCAGGCTGTGATTATCTCCCTAGACCCCTATTATCTCTCATCTGGTTTAATGTAGCAGCTTCCTAATTGGTCTCTCTATATCTAGTCATCTTCCCATCTAATCCAACTTTTACCCATTAGCCAGAGTGATTTTTCAAAAACTCAAATCTTATCAAATCACTCTTCTGATGAAAACTCTTCAATGTCTTCTTATTAGTCTTATGATAAATTCAAAGTCTTTTTATGACTTGGAAGACTATTTAGTACCTGGCTCTACCTATATGTTTTATCCCTTGCAAAATCTCTCTCCCTCCAATCTTTGCCACTAGATTTTAAGCGTATGAGGGCGAGGGCCAGGAGCTGTTTTAATCACTGTGGTACCACAGGTACTTGCAGTTCCTGGCACCGAGTTAGTGCTCAATAAATACCCATCAAAGTAGCTGAGTTAATGAGTCAAGTAAATATTAAAGCCAATTGGAAGACAGATCTCTAAGGTTGTAAACTATAAATTTTTCCCAGTTTTATCATACAACTTGTAGGAAAGTAAGGTTTTAGCTCTATAGGAGTCCAGTAAAGATGCATATTTGTTCAGTATTAAATTGGTTTTGTTTTTTGAAGGCCATTAAAGATATACATTTGCATAATTGGAAAGGGCTCTATGCATAGACTCCATTTAGGGCTCACTCAAAATTATCTAGAACCTTGTATGAAGGAAACATGGAGGGGCCAAGGAAGTGTATTAGTCATGATTCAGATAGCTGAAGAGAAGCCATTCTAGTTACTTCTAGCAAGAAGTCATTTAATACAGGAAATTCAAATCTTGCAAAACCACTGGAGGAACTGGAGAATTGAAAGTTGGGAAAAGCCTCCATTGGCACTGAGGAAACTAGGAAGTGCGAAATTGCAGGAAACCACTACTAAGGCCTACAGCACCAAAGTGGGTGCTGCAGAGGAAAAAGCACAGATTTATCTGTTAAAATCCTGTTGCCTACATCTAAGCCCACGCTCCTGTCCATCCCTGCCATAGACTCAGACTTTTGCTTTTCTTCTCCTTTCCAAAATTCATGTGAGTATCTCTCATTTGTGGAATATAACTCAGGCCTTGCTGGCAGGGTTTTGGGGAAATGCAGTTTTTAGGTTTCCAGCCCCTAAGTTACAGGGGAGAGCGTGGAAGGGAGCATCTGGTGCTTAATTGCTATCAGGCAATCTGGAAATCTTAATAATTGCCCAAATGGTGTAGTTTCTAATTTCACACTCACCCTCTCCTTCTCAGTACCCCTTTGGGTTCTTCAGAGCTGCAACGATGCAGGTTGATTGTATTTTTTTTTCCTTTTTCTGTTATCAAGGCTAGTGTGTTAAAGATAGTCTTTAAAACTGCCACACATTAGTGAGGAGTAAAGTAGAAGTAAAGACCATTTTTTTCCTATGGTAGGTTGACTACAATGGAGGAAGAAAGAATTACATTAAGACTTAAACAATGATCTAAAAACCATGGAAGAATATAAATTCTTGGTTAGTATCCTAGGATGAGTAAAGGAAATGATGCCTCAGGGAGAAAATGGTCTTTAAAATTTTCAAGTTTATAAGAGATGAAATGTTAATATATATGGTTGCAAAACACAAAGAGTTTACTTTTGCTTAAGAAAACAGAGAACATAAAGAAACAACACAAAGATAGTGGAGAATGCAAATCTCTCATGATTATATCTCATGATATTAAAGGTAACAATTTTATTAAACAAAGGGTTTCTAAGGATTGATTTGTGAGGATTTATAAGAGACACCTGTCTGTTAGACCATTGACCTCTTTCTGCTTTGGTACACTACCCAAGTATCTACAGATTTTGCAAATTCTCCTGTGCATGGAGGAAGTTATAGGAAAGATATACTGTGGGTTATGACAATTCACATGTTATCTGTAACTCCAACTCTTTCTTAATTCATCAATGTGTAACTGAACGGAAGTAGATAAAAATGACTAACTTTGAATCTCCTCTCCTCTATAAACAAGTCACTACCAAGTTGCAACACTTTGACAAATTACTTGCAAAACACCACATATTATGATAAGGCAGGTGTTATCACATTAAAATTAAAAAATGCTGTATTATCTTCACAAGAAATAAATTAAAAAATAACAAGTGAGTATTTTAATTTTTTTTGCCCTTCTCATGGGAAAGTAACACATATTCTAAAAAAAGAAAATGAATGTATGTGTATATGCACACACACACAGATGCACACATATTTAATAACAAACAAAAAAATCTCCCTGATATGCACTAACATTCAATATTGTACATTGTCTGTGTATAAAACAGTCAACCATATAAAAGTGGTTCTTAGCCTTTTTCCCCATGACATACCGTTCCCAGCACATCCCTATAGAAGTAACTATCACTGGGATCTGGGCAGGGCAGGGTAAAGAGGGAAGGGGAATGCACTCTGGAATGTGAACAAAAACAATTTGAATAAACGCAATTTATAAAAGCTCCTGGGTGAGTGTACCCTATTTTTCCCAACCAGTTGATAATTGAAGAAGACACTTATCAAACTGGTGCTCATCATTTTGAACACCAACATATTTAAAAATGATTAATATCATCTGTTATGATAGAATAAGCTATGATCAGCCTCTAAGGACACATAGACCTAGTGAGTAATCATTCCTGTTCTCTGAGAGAAGCAAATCGGAATCTTGTTTCGAGAATGCAATTGAGAAGGGAGAGAAAAGTGGATTTGAGGGACATATTTAGGGTCAGGACTGCTGAGTGCACTGTGTATATTAAGTTGGAGCCAAATACCATCAGTCAAAATAGATCTACAATAATGTCTGGATCCCACCAGACTTGACCATATTGAGGGATGTAACAACAGGATCTAGGGGAACAGAGATAATGCAATTTTAGATTCACTGAAGTAATAAGAAAAGTTTGACACGAAGGATTTCTTCTGACTCTTTCTTCCAGGAAAAATAATTTATTGGAAATTAAAACTTCCTACTTACTACAGAGACAACTTCATTTAAACAATTGCCTCAGTAGTTTTTGTCAAAGGCGCAAAAGCCTCAGTTGGCGGCAACTCCTGAAAGCTGTGTTGCCCAGCAGCACCCAGCCAAGAGGTGGGTGAGAAGAGCTGATCGCCCCCAAAGCAAAGCCAGCATTGGGCATTGAGGGTTCTTGTGGTACACATGGGCAGGAGGGTTAATTCATAGCCAAGGCTGAGGGTAGCTCCCAGCTTCTCGCAAAGAGAAAGCCTGTTTGGGAAATTGAGAGCAGCCTGGAGTGGCCGCTGCCCTCCCACCTAGGCAAGGGAGCTGAGACATAGCTCTGTCGACTGTGGAGAATATCTTCTGGCCCCATCTGACCAGAAGGGCTGGCAACAACTCCCAGAAGCTGTGCAGCTCAGCACTGCTTGAGCCTAAGGAAGGGTAGGCAGAGCTGATAGTTTGCAAAGCCAAGCCAGTGGCCCTATTTGGCCACGGAACTTGGGGTGCAGATTGGCTTGAGTTACAACAACAAACAAAGAGCTTTACTTTAGAGCTGCTGTGCCCAGGCAGAGAATCTAATCTGTAGCCCTGCTCGTCACTGAATACAGCCTTCAGCCTGTCTGACGAGGGAAGCTAACCAGAGCACACAGGAAGCTGTGTAGCACATTCAACAGCCTTATGTACAGAACAACCCATGGCTTCCCCCATTTGTGGCCTCACCTGACCAGGGAATTCAGTGCACTTTCTGGCATGATTCAACTCCCCAAACAATGAACCGTACAGGCCCTGGGTCCTATCCTGCTGCCCTGCCAGGGAAGGGAAGCTAATTCATAACCTCATCTATTTCTGATATAGTACACAGTTCTGACCATCTAGTTAGCCTGACCAGAGAATCCAAGCAACCATGGAGCCCATCCTACAGCCTCACTTGGATAAGGAACAAAACCAGCAGTCCTATCCAACTGTTCTCAGTCAAAGGCACATTCCATTATCCCCATCCTCAGAGCTCAAACAGTTGCCTTGCACAAAAATAGACCATAATAGTAGGTCCCACTTGCCCAAGGATGTTACCAGCAGACACACCCAGAAACCCAAACTGAGCTGACTGGTGAAGAATGGTCTCTGGCAAAGCAAACCTGCGAAGTCTAGAAAAGGAGCCCGAGTACTCAAATGCACAGATACCAATGTAAGGAATCAAGGATCATGAAAAACCAGGTAAACATGACACCACCAAGGAAACTAATAGAGTTCCAATAACTGACCCTAAAGAAATACAGATCTATGAACTGTCAGACAAAGAATTCAGAATAATCTTCTTAAGGAAGTTTAGTGAACTACAAGAAAACACATACAGACAGCTAAATAAAATTAAAAAACAGTACATGAACAAAATGAGAAGTTCAACAAGTAAATAGCAACCATCAAAAAAGAAAAAAAAAAAAACTAACAGAAATCCTAGAGTTGTACAAAAGTACAACAGCTGAACTGAAGAATTCAATAGGGAGTTTCAAAAGTAAACTCGACCATGCAGAAGAAAGAATCAGTGAACTGGAGGATAGGAAATAAGAAATTACCCAGTCAGAGCAAAAGGAAAAAAGAACAAAAAAGAGTGAAGAAAGCCTATAGAAATTATGGGACATAATGAAAAGAAACAATATTCACATTATGGGAATTCCAGAAGGAGAAGAGAAAGAAAGAGGGACAGAAAGTACATTTAAAGCAATAATAGCTGAAAACTTCTTAAACCTGGTGGGAGAAATGGACATCAAGATCCATGAGGCCCAAATAGGTTGAACCTGAATAGGGCTATACCAAGACACATTAAATTTGAATTTTTAAAAGTGAAGTACAAAGAAAGAATTTTAAGAGCAGCAAGAGAAAAGAGAGAAGTTACATGCAAGGGAATCCCCATAAGATTATTGGAGGATTTCTCAACAGAACTTTTCAAGCCAGGAGAGAATGGTGTGACATAATCAAAATATTGACAGAAAATAGCTGTCAACCAAGAATTCTATGACTGGTAAAGCTATCCATCAGAAACAAAGGAGGGATAAAAACTTTCCCAAATAAACAAATGCTGAGGGAATTCATTGCCACCAGACCTGCCTTATAAGAAATGCTAAAGGGAGTCTTTCGAGTGGAAGTAAAAGAACACTAATTAGTATCATAAAAACATAAAAAAGTAGCATAAATCTCACTGGTAATGGTAAATATATAGTCATAGTTAGATTCTGTAATATGGTAATAGTAGTGTGTAAATTCACTTACAATTCTAGTTTAAAAGTTAAAAAAAAAGACAGCAAAAATAACCATAACTATAGTAGTCTGTTATTAGTTACACAATATAAAAAACATGTAAATCGTAACAGCAATAACATAAAATGTGAGGGGGAAGAGAAATAAAAGTGTAAAGTTTACAAATTCTATTGAAGTTAATTTGATATCAGCTTAAAATAGAATGCTATAAGTTTAAGACATTTTATGTAAGCCTCATGGTAACCACAAGGGAAAGTCCTGTAGTAATTATACCAAAAAACACAATAAAGATGTCAAAGCCTACTGACACCAAAGGACACTAAAACACAAAAAAAGACAGCAGGATAAGAAACGAGGAACAATGAATCTACAAAACAACCATAAAACAATTAACAAAATGGCAAAGATAAGTCCTTATATATTAATAATTAGTTTAAAGGTAAATGGAGTAAATTCTCCAATTAAAAGACATAGAATGACTGAATGGATACAAAATAAGATTCAACAATAGGCTGACTACAAGACGCTCACTTTAGCTTTAAAGACACACGTAGACTGAGACTGAAAGGATGGAAGAAGACATTTCAAGCGAGTGGTAACCAAAAAAAGAGCAGGAGTAGCTATACTTCTATCAGACACAATAGACTTTAAACTAAAAACTGTAAAAAAGAGACAAAGAAAGTCATCATATAGTGACAAAGGGGTCAATACATCAAGAAGATATAACAGTTGTAAATATGCACCTAACATCAGAGCATCTAAATATATAAAGCAAAAACTAACAGAGCTAAAAGGATAAATAACAGTAACACAATAATAGTTGGGGACTTTAATTCCCCACTCTCAACAATGAATAGATCATTCAGACAGAGAATCAACAAGGAAACAGCAGATTTGAACACTATAGATCAAGTGGACCTAAGAGATATGTACAGAATATTCTATCCAACAAAAGAATATACATTCTTCTCAAGGGCACATGGAACATTTTCTAGGATAAACCATATGTTAGGCCACAAAATAAGTCTTAGCAAGTTCAAGAAGATTGAAATCATACCAAGTATCTCCTCTGACCACAATGGCATGAAACCAGAAATCAACAAGAGGGAAATTGGAAAATTCACAAACATATGGAAATTAAATAATACTCTCCTGAAAAACCAATGAACCAAAAAGAAATTAAAGACAAAATTAAAAAGTTTCTTGAAACAAACAAAAATGAAAACACAATATACCACAACTTAACGGGATGCAGCAAAGTAACTTCTAAGAGGGAAGTTCACAGCAATAGATGCCTACATTAAGAAGCAAGAAAGATCCCAAATAAACAACCTAACTTTACACCTTACTAGAAAAACAAAAACAAACTGAGGCCAAAGTTAGCAGAAGAAAGGAAATAATAAAGATTAGAGCAGAAATAAATGAAATAGAGAACAGAAAAATAATAGAAAAGATTAACCAAACTAAGAGTTGGTTCTTTGAAAAAATAAACAAAATTGACAAACCCTTAGCTAGACTACCAAGGAAAAAAGAGAAAGGAACCAACTCAACAAAATTATAGATAAAAAAGGAGACATTACAACTGATACCACAGAAGTTCAAAGGCTCATAAGAGGCTGCTATGAACAACTATACTCCAACAAACTGGACAGAATAGAAGAAATGAAAATAATTCTTAGAAACATACAACTTCCCAAGATTGAATTAGGAAGAAATAGAAAATCTGAATAGACCAATTACTAGGAAGAATTTAAACCAGTAATCAAATATCTCCCAGCAAAGAATAGCCCAGGACCAGATGGCTTCACTGATAAATTTTACCAAACATTTAAAGAAGAATTAACACCAATCCTTCTCAAACTTTTCCAAAAAATCAAAGAAGAGAAAACATTCCCAAACTCATTTTACTTGGCCAGCATTATCCTGATACCAAAACCAGAAAAGGACATTTGTAGAAAAGAAAACTACAGGCAAATATTCCTGATGACTATAGATGCAAAAATTCTCAATAAAATATTAGCAAACAAAATTCAGCAGCGCATTAAAAGGATCCTTGACCATGATCAAGTGGGATTTATCCTGTGGATACAAGGATGGTTCAACATACACAACTCAATCATTGTGATATATCACATTAGTAGAATGAAAGAAAAGAATCATATAATCATCTCAATAGCTGCAGAAAGAGCACTTGACAAAATTCAACATATATTCATGATAACAACTCTTATTAAATTAGGCATAGAAAGAATAAATCTCAACATAATAAAGGCCATATATGACAAGCCCACAGCTAATGTAATACACAATGGTGAAAGGTTGAAAGCTTTCCTCTAAGATCAGGATCAAGACAAGGTTGCTCGCTCTCACCACTCTTATTCACCATAGCACTGGAAGTCCTATCTAGAACAATCAGGCAAGAAAAAGAAATAAAAGGTATCAGAATTGGAAAAGAAGAAAAAAAATTGTCTCTATTTGCCGACGACATGGTTTTATATACAGAAAATCCTAAAGACTCGACCAAAAAACTGTTAGATCTACTCAATGAATATAGTAAAGTTGCAGGATACAAAATGAACATACAAAAATCAGTAGCATTTCTATACACTAACAACAAATTTCCTGAAAAAGAAAGAAATCAATCCCATTTACAACAGCATCAAAAAAAAAATACTTATGAATAAATTTAACTAAGGAGGTGAAAGATCTCTACTCTGAAAACTATGACAATGATGAAAGAAATCAAAGAAGACATAAAAAAATGGAAAAGTATCTCGTGTTCATGGATTGGCAGAATTAATACTGTTAAAATGTCAATACAATCAAAAGACATCTATAGATTCAATGCCATCTCTATCAAGATTCCAATGGCATTTTTTACAGCAGTAGAAAAAACACTCCTAAAATTCATATGGAGCCACAAAGTACCCTAACAGACAAAGAAATCCTGAAAACGAAAAACAAAGCAGGAGGCGTCACACTTCCTGATTTCAAGCTATACTATAAGGCTATAGTCATCAAAACAGTATGGTACCAGAATGAAAATAGACACAGAGACCAACAGAACAGAATCGAAAACCCAGAAATAAACCCAAGCATATACGGTCAACTAATATTTGACAAAGGACTTAAGAATACTCAGTGGAGAAAAGACAGTCTCTTCAATAAATGATGTTGAGATAATTAGATATTCACTGTAAAGTAATGAAACTGCACCCATATCTTATACCACTCACAAAAATTAACTCAAAATGGATTAAAGAGTTAAATGTAAGACGTGAAACCATGAAACTCCTAGAAGAAAACACAGGAATAAAGCTCCTTGACATGAGTCATGAATAATGATTTTTTGGATATGACACCTAAAGCACAAGCAACAAAGTTAAAAAATAAACAAGTGGGACTACATCAAACTAAAAAGCTTCTGGATAGCAAAAGAAACCACCAGCAAAGTGAAAAGATAACAGAATGGAAAAAAAAATTTGCAAACCATATATCTGATAAAGGGTTAATACCCAAAATATATAAAGAATTCATACAACTCAGCAAAAAACCAAATAACCCAATTAAAAAATAGGCAAAGGATGTGAATAGACATTTCTGCAAAGAAGATATATGAAAGGCCAATAGGTACATGAAAAGATGCTCAATATCACTAGTCATTAGGGAAACACAAATTAAAACCACAATGAGATACCACCTCATGCCTATTAGAATGGCCATCATCAAAAAGACAAGATACGACAAATACTGGCATGGATGTGGTGAAAAGGAAACCCTTGTGAACTGTTGGTGGGATTGTAAATTGGTGCAGCTACTACGGAAAGCAATATGGAGGATCCTCAAAACTCAAAAATAGAAATATCGTATGATCCAGCAATTCCACTTCTAGAAATATATCTAAAGGAAATGAAAACACTAACTCGAAAAGATTTTTGCCCTCCCATGTTCATAGCAGAATTAATTACAATAGCCACAGCATGGAAACATCCTAAGTGTTCATCAATGGATGAAAAGATGAAGTTGTGGTATATATTTATACAATGAAATATTATTTAGCCATAAAAATCACAAAGAAATCCTATAATTTGCAAAAACATGGATAGACCTTGAAGGCGTTATGCTATTTGAAATGTCAGAGAAAGACAAATACTACATGATCACGCTTACATGTGGAATCTTAAAAAAAAAAAAACTCATGTGAAAAGAGATCAAATTTGTGGTTACCAAAGGCAAGGGGAGGGGGATGGGGAATTAGAGAAAGGTGAGCAAAAGGTTTAAACTTCCAGTTATAAGATAAGTAAGTACTAGGGATGTAACGTACAACACGATGACTATAGCTAACACTGATATATGATATGTAGGAAAGTTGCTGTGAGAGTGAATCCTAAGTGTTCTCATCATGAGAAAAAATTTTTCACTTTTTTCTTTTCTTTTTATTGTATTTATATGAGAAGACGGATGTTAGCTGAACTTATTATGGCAATTGTTTCACTATATATGTAAATCAAATCATCATGCTGTAGGCCTTAAACTTATACAATGATGTATGTCAATTATTTCTCAATAAAACTGGGAAAAAAAGAAAACCCCCATTCCTGATAAAAAAAAATCAGCATTATGAAGTATATAATTTTCATCTTCTATTTGTTAATTATTTTACCTACTTTGTATCTCATTGATTGAGAGAATTTAATTAAAAATTTAATTTGTGAATTAAAATTTGTGAATATTTTGACTAATTTTTATCTGCATCTCTTGAATTTCTTATAGATTTTTCAAAATTAATTTTGATATTACCTTACTTTGTGCAAAAAACCATCATGACAGTTGAATCTCTATTTTTGCCCTGAATTTGCTTTATTTGGTAATCATACTATAAAGTTTATTCACTTAATTTGCATTTCCTTGTTACATCCTTGCACATTTTTTTTGACATTCAATATTTCTATTTTGCTCTTTGAAACATATTTCTTTTGTACAGCATATGATTGGGCTTTGATTTCGATCCCATGTAAGTCTAATTATTTTTTGTTGAGTTCATCTAATTATTTTTTGTTGAGATTGATCTGCAGATATGCTTACTCATTAATTCTGTTATGTTATATATTTTTCTACATTGAATGTGTACATTGTCTTTTACTTTAGCTCTATGGTCCATGCTCCCCTTGATTTGGCAGTTGAAGTTGTAGTGGTTGTGATAGTGGTGCTAATGTATGTTCTATATTTTTGATAGTTTCTAAGATTTATATTCTGTTTTTAAGTCTTCTGGTGTTTTAATGTTACTATCTCTTGATTTATCAATTTTAGAGCAGATTTGTTGACTCCCCACCATGAAAGATAAAGGAAATAAAATTTAAACGATGTGATACAACCACACACCACCAAATAGCTAAAAGGAAAAGGAAAAACAAATACCAATGTTAATGAGGATTTGGAGCAACCAGAACTCTCATGCAACGTGACTGGGAGCGTGCATTGGTAAAACCACTTTAAAAAAACGTTTGGCAATGTCTACCAAAGCTGGATGGTCCTACTTCATTATCAAGCAATCTAGATACTCAACAGAAATGCATGCATATGTTCACCAAAACACATGCACAAGAATGTTTGTGTGTCATATGCACCATTTGTGATAGGTGAAAATTGAAATATAACCTACGTGTACATTGACAATAGATTAAATAGTTATATATTCATAGAATTAAGTACTATAGAACACTTTTTTCAGCTTTATTGAGGTATAATGGTTATACAACAATGGCTCATATTTAATGCATACAACTTGATAAGTTTGGACATATGCATACACTTATGATACCGTCAGCACAATCAAAGTAATAAACATATCCATCATTTCCAAAAGTTTCCTTGTATCAGAATGAATAAACTCTTGCTACATACAACAACAGGAATGAATCTCACAAACATCATGACAGTGTAAGAAGCCAAATACGATAGAGTACATACTCTATAATTACCTTTACATAAAGCTAATAAACAGTCAAAATGAATCTATGTCATTAGGTGTCAACAGAAAGGCTACCTTGGTGGTGAGTAGTTTACTGGAAGAAGAAAACAACCTAAGTGATATCACTTATATGTGGAATCTGAAAAGCCAAACCCGTGGAAACAGAGTTGAATGGTGATTACCAGGAGTTGGATGGTGGGGGAAATGGAGACATGTTTGTCAAAGGATACAAACTTCCAGTTATGATTAAGTTGTGGGACTCTAATGTACAACATGGTGATTGTAGTTAACAATAATATATTATATACTTGAAAGTTGCTAAGAGAATAAATCTTCCAGGTTCTCACCACAAGAAAGAAATGGTAATTATGTATTATGATGGAGATGTTTGTTAACACTTCAGTGGTAATTATTTTGCAACATATAAGTGTATCAAATCAACACTGTACACCCTAAACTTACATAATGTTATATGTCAGTTATATCTCAATAAAGTCGGAAAAATAAACACGAGTCAGGCAAAGGGTAAACCAGTAGCAATGAGCAGGGACTTCTTTGAGATGTAGGGAGAATCGTACTGATAACAGGTGCTGATGTTCAAAACTCCTCCTTAAGATATGCATATTCAAACATGAGATCATGATTTTTACCCGAGTATCAAATTTCTAAAAGTTTGATCGTGCACATTTTAGTAAACAGATTTACACACTTTCGATGACATTTTGTAAATTTAGGTGTAAATTCTTTGAAATGAAATTTGGCCAATTTATATGCTTCAAATTTAAACTGCATAAATCCTTTAATCAACTGATCTACATTTTACACATTTTGTCCTACAGACATATTTGTAAACGATCTCAGTGCAAAAGAGGTTCCAGTGGTTTGCTTCCTGATCTGTGTTCCTGCCCATATTTTGGCGTATGTTTGCCGTTTATTGTTGAGAGATATTAAAAGCTATTTTCAAATAGTACAATACCAACTTTATTTAGAAGAAATATAGATATGCATAGAAACTACTAGAGAGGTATAATTCAAAGCGTTAAAAATGGTTATCTCTGCATTGCAGAACTTCATTTTTTCCTACATTTTCTAATTTTATGACATGAATATATTTGATTTACATATTCTGAGAAAAACACAATGTCATATTTTAAAATGCTGGTATTCCTCAACTATCCTCAGTTCCCTCTCTCATCTACTATCAACAGCATCCTGACTAATCTGAATTTTTATCTTTGGATTAGGTATCTCAGTTTAGCTCCAATTCACTTGGCTCTTAGATATCTTCTTTTGCTAAGCTCATGAATATCTTGAAACCATCACATCTAATTATATGTCTACTTCACCAAGGTTCAACTTTTAGCTGACTGGTGCATTAGAAAAAGTCAAATTAATAGAGTGTCAATAAGTAATAAATGATAACATTGAGATGGAGTGCTTTCACTTTAATAAGAAAAAAAAATTGACCCAATGGGAAGAATTACCACTGCTAGAAGTTTGAACATCAGTGGAGAATAAAGGTTAGGAGATTTTGTAATTATGTCACAGGGGATTTCTCAGCCCCCAGAATTTATCTCAGATAGAGACTTGCAGGTTCTGCCTAAGCATTCTGTGTGCTCTGTAGAGAAATGGGACCAGTTCTTTGTTTTGTTACTTCTTAAACCCTGTGAAAGGCAACCATGTGGCCTCTAATGCGGTTTCAGGCTGTAGCTCTTTAGCATATGTTTTCCCACAGTATGATTAGAATATGTATAAGGGTCCACACATATTTGTAAACTGGCTCATTTTCTTTCAAGTGCATTGACTCTTTTCTTTAGATTCCTGTTATGGCTCCAGAGACTCCAAATACTGGGATAGGAAGATATTTGGGTAATTTTTATTAGTCTTTTTTCAGCTAAGCAGGGTGAGAGATCATAATAAAGAGCAAGGAAGATTTAGCCATGTGATACTGATTCTAGAATCTTGACTTCACCGTTCACTCCCTCACATTAGGACACTCCTGGCTCCATCAGTGCCCTCACCCACACACCTACATTTTATGAAAAATCAAGACATCTTTTTAGAGACACTTTTCCTTGGACTGCCTTGTAGATGTGAACTACATGTCAGGTACATAGTCACTTAATTTTCTATTTGGGAATTTGTGAAAGATATAAAAATTATGAGTTAGATAAACTATTAACTAAATTAAATTTCTTTTACTCTGGCCAATGGAGATCCCAAGAACATTATTAAGAAAATAAATTAAAAGTAACTTACTCCTTTTAGAGAATACATGAAGCGACATAAATACAGTCACTTTGTTAAAACTAATCCAATTATGACCATTAGAAAAAACTTGCTTATATAATTCCATTGGCTTTATAAATCACCTATGCCTTACTTCTACATGTGAAAAAGGTACCTGAAATATAGGTAAGTTTTTAAAAGGATTTCATTTAGAATTTGGCTATAGAGAGGCTAATTTCAATGTTAAACAGCATTGGGGGAAGGTGCAAGTGTGTATCTAGTAGCTGGATTAGAAATCACTGTTATTCTCAATTCTGCTACCTATTAATCCAAATATCTCTGTAACACTATCTAAAAACACATTTGTAGGCGGTTTCAATTAATTATTAAATCAGAGATTGACTGTTTTATGTATTTAATAAATATCAGCACCAGTTTATAGGATTGATGAGTTGGCTAATGAGAAAGTGAGACTTCCATAAATTGTTTAAGGATTTTAAAATTTTGCACTTATAGTAATAAAAGAAAATTACAATTGTATAGAAATATACATAGCACAGCTTGAGTATAGAGCTGGGATCAGATATTTTTTGCAGTATAAGATATTGAAAAGCAAGTAAAGCCAGAGATGAATGAAATGCTAAACTAGGGGAAAGGAAAAATCTCTGTAACAGAGATTTAGCCTTGAGCCAAGAAAACACTGGTTCATTAGAAGATCTTTTACTGTAGGTGTTTGTATATGGATTGACATTCTTCCCAATGAAATGTAAAAATCTCATTGATTAAAAAGTTTTAAACGACTGGATTTTGAAGTTTACAGAGCATTTCAATTATCAAAAGTTAGTTCTATCTGACTTCCTAAGATTTTCCTGCTTTTATTTCTATGATGTGATCATTAGACCAAAAAAATCAAGCACCACATGGTGGGCTTCAGGCCTCTTGGGTCCCTGGAGTTATTTCAAAGGGTCTGTGACTTCATATGCACTAAACACTGTCTGTTGATTGAATAAATAATGCATTGCTTACACAAATGCTCTATTTCAAATGCATGAGATTCTGTTTTGATTAATAAAAATTCAGGGTAGCATTTTGTCATTAGGCATTTTATCAATCAACACATGCCAAAAGCACAGTTTTACTCCAGTGGGATTCATAACTTTTTTAGACCATGTAAAGAAATCTTCACACATGAAATGGCTAGAAACCATGCCTTCAAAGTTAACCACTGTATATCACCCCGTAACTAATGACAATTCAGTTTCATATAACCAGGTTTGTCAGATTTTATCATTAAATGACTAGTCAACCTCAGCTACATATAATGGCCTATGATAGGCGTCAAAGATGCAAATTGGTACAAGATATCCAGACCTGGCATAGAGAATTTCCTGCTCTTGACTGATCTTTTTCTTCTTGTACTCAACAAATTCAAAACTCTGTCTGCCCTCACAAGTCTTTTTCTCTTGGTTGTATTTACTATCATGTTTAGTATGGCTCAACCATACAGTTATCTTGAATTCTCCCACCTCTACAATAAAAATCCTTCCAAGAGTCCATCGATCTTCATTCCTACCACCACTGCCCCAGTGTTTGCTTTTATGAGGAGCACTGAAACTGCTTCCTAACCAGACCTGCACTTCCAGCCTGACCTCACTCCAATGTGCACTCCATACTTTGCCAAGATAATGTTAAAGTAACCAGATTAGGCCCAAGATGGGGTCATTCATGCTCAGCCCCAGTCAGCAAACCAAACTTAACTAAATTCCTATGCTCGGCTCTCCCAGAAAAGAAAGGCCTAGCTCAACCCAATAGCACTTTCCTGCTGAGCACAAGTTACCCGACCCGCCTCAAGTCTTCGCTTTGCTCCATATAAGAGAAATAACCCTGCTTTAACCAATAAGCAATATAACTCCCTTGTTAGTGCTTCCTTTTGCCTACAATATCTCTTGCCTTGTAGAGCTCTTCAGAGCTCCTTTCTATCTATCAGATTGGATGTTGCTTGATTCATGAATTGCTGAATCAAGCCAATAATATATTTCAAATTTACTCAGTTGAATGTTGTTTTTTAACAGTAGCTTATAAAATTCAATTTTGGTCACATCATCCATTGTTGAAATCTGTCAACTGCTCTCAATTACTTTTCAGAAAAATTCAAGTTCTTTTTTTTCTGCCCTGCTTTTTTTTTTATTGTAGTAATAACATTTAACATGTTCTTCTAACAAATTTTTAAATGCACAATATAATGTTGGGAACTATAGGCATGATGTTGTACAGCAGATCTCTAGAACTTATTCATCTAGTATAACTGAAACTTTATACCCACTGAATAGCAACTCCCCATTTTACCTTTCCGCCACCATTCTACTCCCTGCTTCCATGAGTTTGACTATTTTAGATCATTCTTCTAAGTGGAGTATTTGTTCTTCAGTGACTGGCTTATTTCACTTAGCATAATGTTTTCTAGGTTCACTCATGTCATTGCATATTGCAATATTTCCTTCTTTTTTAAAGCTGAATAACATTCCATTGTATGTATATATCACATTTTCTTTATTCCATTCATCTTTCAGTGGGCATTTAGATTGTTTCCACATCTTAGCTATTGTGAATAGTGCTGCACTGAACATGGGAGTGCAGATATCTCTTCGAGGCTCTGATTTCAATTCTTTTGGATAAATACTCAGAAGTGAGATTGCTGGATCTTAGAGACTCCACAAAAAAACTAATAAATGAATTCAGTAAAGTTATAGGATAAAAAATCAACATACAAAGTCAGTTGTGTTTCCTTACATTAACAATTAATTATTTGAAAAGGAAATTAAGAAAACTATCCCATTTAAAATAGCATCATAAAGAATAAGGTACTTAGAAAGAAACTCAACTAAGGAGGTGAAACACTTCTACACTGAAAACTACAAATCATGGATGGAAGAAATTAGAGAAGACACAAATAAATGGAAGGATAGCCCATGCTCAGTGATTGAAAGACTTAATATTATTTAAATGTCCATACTACTCAAAGTGATCAATCTATAGATTCAACACAATCCCTATCAAAATCACAATAGCATTTTTTACAGAAATAGAAAAAACAATTCTAAAATTCATGTGGAACCACAGAGGACCCCAAACAGCCAAACAATCTTGAGAAAGAAGAACAAAGCTGGAGGCATCACACTTCTTGCTTTCAAAATATATTACAAAGCTACGGTAATTAAAACAGTATGGTACTGACATAAAGACAGACCTACAGACGAATGGAACAGAATAGAGAACCCAGAAACAAATCCATGCATATACAATCAACTGATCTTTCACAGGGGTGCCAAGAATACACAATGGGAAAAGGATAGTTTCTTCAACAAATGGTGTCGAGAAAACTAGATATCCACATGCAAAAGAATGAAATTAGACTCCTTTTTTTGTTACATATGCCCTATAACCCCTTTCTTCCTCCTCCCTCCCCCTTCCCTTCTGGTAACCACCAATCTAATCTTTGTATCTATGTGTTTCTTTGTTGTTGTTTTTATCTTTTACTTATGAGTGAAATCATACTGTATTTGACTTTCTCTGTGTGACTTATTTTACTTAGCATAATAACCACAAGGTCCATCCATCACAAAGGGCAAGATTTCATCTTTTTTAAGGCTGTATAGTATTCCATTGTGTATATATATCATGTCTTCTTTATCCATTCATCCATTGATGGGTGCTTAGGTTGTTTCCAATTATTGGCAATTGTGAATAATGCTGCAATGAACATAGTGGTCCAAATATCTTCACACATTCGTGTTTTTGTGATCTTTGGATAGATACGCAGAAGTGGAATAGCTGGATCATATGATAGTTCTATTCTTAATTTTTTGAGGAATCTTCATACTGTTTTCCATAGTGGCTGCACCAGTTTGCACTCCCACAAGCAGTGTATGAGGGTTCCCTCTTCTCCACATCCTCTCCAACACTAGTTATTTCTTGTCTTGTTAATTATAGCCATTCCTATAGCATGAGGTGATATCTCATTGTAGTTTTGATTTGCATTTCCCTAATAATTAGTGATGTTGAACATCTTTTCATGTGCCTATTGGTCATCTGTGTATCGTCTTTGGAGAAATGTCTGTTCAGATCCTTTGCCCATTTTTTAATTGGCCATTTTTGTTGTTGTTGAGTTGTATGAGTTCCTTACATATTTTGGATATTAACCTCTTATCAGATATGTGATTTGCAAATACATTCTCTCAATTGCCAGGTTGTTGTTTCACTTTGTTGATGGTTTCCTTTGCTGTGCAGAAACTTTTTAGTTTGACGTGGTCCCATTTGTTTATTTTTCCTTTTGTTTCCCTTGCCTGTTGAGATATGGTATTCAAAAAGATACTGCTAAGACCAAAGTCAAAGGGCATACTGCCTATGTTTACTTCTAAGAAGTTTTATAGTTTTAGGTCTTATATTCAAGTCTTTAATCCATTTTGAGTTAATTTTTTTGTATGGTGTAAGATAATGGTCTACTTTCATTCTTTTGCATATAGCTGTCCAGTTTTCAAACACCATTTATTGAGGAGACTTACGTTTCTCTGTTGTATATTCTTGGCTCCCTTGTCAAAAATTAGCTGTCCGTAGATGTGTGGGTTTATTTCTGGGCTCTTGATTCTGTTCCATTTGTCTGTGTGTCTGTGTTTTTGCCAGTACCATGCTGTTTTGATTACTATAGCTTTGTAGTATATTTTTAAGTCAGGGAGTGTGATACCTCCAGCTTTGTTCTTTTTTCTCAGGATTGCTTTGGCTATTTGGGGTCTTTTGTTGTTCCATATAAATTTTCTTACATCATACACAAAAACAAGTTCAATATGAATTAAAGCCTTAAATCTAAGACCTGAAACTATAAAACTCCTAGAAGAAAACATAGAATAAAAGCTTCATAACGTTGGTCTAGGCAATGATTTCTTGGCTATACCATCAAAATCAAGGGAACAAAAGCAAATTATTTAATGTGATATACACGGCTCTTTATAGTCCTATCACTATCAACCTTTTAAACACTGTCTTCTATACATTTCTTCACAGTCCTCCAGCCATTCCAAATTTGGAGTGGCTTTTTTATATACGCCATCTTGATTCATACGTTAAGCGTACATGATTCGTTCCATTCCAACAACGATACTCTCTACCCCATCTCTCTTACCAGCAGAGTGTCAATTTTGTTCTGGTATTCAAGTTCCAGAGACATGTGGTCAGAGAATGAGATGCTCCCCCACTTAAAGGAATTAATTAAGATTAATCAGCAAACATTTTCCTTAAGGGGCCAGATACTAAATATTTTATGCTTTGTGCACAAAGAGGAGAATTCAAGGATATTGTGTAGGTACTTAGATATAAATAGTGAAACACATTTTCAAAAATGTTTATTGACAAAATTCAAAATATAATCATAATAATTGAGTACAATTTTAATATAGATCTACTAATGAGAAGAATGGAATTCCTTTTTGAGAGGACAATATTTTGCTTAACTGGGGTTTAAAGTTAGTTTTCCCTATTATCAACTCAATTACAAATATTCATTTGTAAAATCTCTTGGTTCATGGGCCAGATTTGGCCCAACCATTGGACTGAACGAATCATAGACTCTAATTCCTTTTACTAGCAATTGGTTTAGGTGTGGCGTGTTACCTATTCCTAGCCAATGGGATTGAGGAAAAGTCTATCTGACGCTTTTGGGAAAGCAGAGTCTCATTAATAAAAAAAGGCCCATAGGAGAAAATGTTCCCTTTCTTCAGTGGACATGATGTGTCTGCATGTGACCCCTTGAGCTATTGTTGCTATCTTGGAAGCTTCAGAGTCGTTGCCAACCTACTGTAAAGGGCAAAATGGAAAGACAGAAAAGACATAGAACGCGATGAATTTGTAGTACAGTTGAATTAACCAACCCCAGGACCGCCCTGCTTCTAATCTTCTTGTGAAGTGAAAAAATATGTTTCCTATTGTTTAAGCTTTGTTTAGTCATATTTTTTGTTACTTACAGCTCAAAGCTTTCTAACTGATCCAGCACCTCTATTCTTGGTATCTAAAATGACCTCTCCCCTTTCGTTTGAATAAACCCCTACCCTTCCCTTCATAACTGGGTTTAAATACCACATTGATTCTTTTTTCGAAGTCTTCACTGACCTTTGATGATGACTTCCCCAGCCTTAGCTGTAGTTGGTCACTGAATCATTGGTGCTCTCATAGCACTTTACGCAGCAACTCTTTTGCTCTTATATTTCTATATTGTGATTTTTTTTATAGTTTTATTTATTTACTTATTTATTTCCCCAAAGCCCCAGCAGATAGTCCTATGTCATAGGTGCACATCCTTCTAGTTGCTGCATGTGGGACGCGGCCTCAGCATGGCCGGAGAAGCGGTGCGCAGGTGTGCGCCCAGGATCCGAACCCGGGCCACCAGCAGCAGAGCGCGCGCACTTAACCGCTAAGCCACGGGGCCGGCCCTATGTTGTGATTTTTGTATACATGTGTGCCTGACATCCGACTTTTTGCCCAGACTGAGAACAGCTCTAGTTCAGGAACTACAGCTTATGTGTTAATTCCTCACACCCAGCAGAATATCTAGTATAGTATATAGTATATCCTTGATGAATAAGTTCATAAAATAACAAAAGAATGAATGAATCATGTATGGTACCTACCTCCAAGAGAAAGCAGTATAGATGAGAAGATAGACATTTGGACAATGATTTATGAATCACTTCTGGTGTTGGAAATGAAAAATGATGTGTCCTTCTCCTTAACTGTGCTTGTAATGTTTATAGTTAATGAAGTCATCCCAGTCTATTGACCTAACTATGCATTGACAAG
Source organism: Diceros bicornis minor (assembly GCF_020826845.1). Taxonomy (NCBI): domain Eukaryota; kingdom Metazoa; phylum Chordata; class Mammalia; order Perissodactyla; family Rhinocerotidae; genus Diceros; species Diceros bicornis. The sequence goes on from NC_080750.1 coordinate 43,245,143, forward strand.
GGTCTATGTGGAGCCAGACAGAGGTACAAGGCAAGTTACCGACTGAACCACTTTTGATGACCTGCAAGGCAGAACCATATTTCTTTAAATTAAGTGTTTGAGATACGTCTAGATCCTTATCACAAATACATTTTTATTTGAACTAATTTGGGTAGATTTTTTTCGTTTCTTGAAATTTAATAATTCCCAACCGTTTGAATTATTTATTGCTATGTAATAAACTACCTCAAGACATAATGGCTTAAAATAACAATTTGTTATTACTCTATCTCATAATTCTTTTGGTTAGAAATTTGAGCAGTGTACAAAAAGTGTGGTCTGTCTCTATTCCATAATGTCTGGGGCCTCAGTTGGGTTGACTCAAAGGCTGGCGGCTGGAACAGCTAATAGCTATCACACTAGTTGTCCCCTTTGTTCTTTATTACACTTTTTAAATCATATTTTTGGTTAACTGAGATTTTTTTTATGATTCCATTTTATCTCCATTATTGGTTTACTATTTATGTCCTAGAATTTACAATATACTTCCTCAATTAACCAGTCTTCCTTTAAACATTATACCCTTTCACGTGTAGCATGAAGATCTTAGAACAGTATATTTTCAGTTCTTCCCTCCCGTCCTTTGTGCTACTGATATAATTTATTTTACTTTTACATGTGTTGTCAACACAAACTACACTGCTATTATTTCTGCTTTAGACTATCTGTTATTTTTTTAGGTTTGTTTGACCTAAGAAATACAAATTTATTTTACCTTTATTCTAGTCCAGCCCTCTACAGTTCTTTGTGCGGGCCCAGGTTTCTGTCTCATAGTATATTCCTTCTCCTTGAAAGAATTTATCAAGCATTTCTTGTTTAATACTTACTATAGAATTATAGAATTATTTGGAATACTGAATATAGAATTATGGGTTGATAGTTTTGTTTTACTGTACAGTACATTAAAGATATCATTCCATTGTCTTAATGCTTTCATGGTTTCTCATGAGAGTTCAGCTGTAATTTTGATCTTTGTTCCTCTGCTTGTCATCAAGGTTTCCTCTTTGACTTTTGTTTTCAATAGTTTGAATATGATATGCCTATGTATGTGGTTATGTTTTGTTTGTTTGTTGTTTGTCTTTTGGTATTTTCTCGCTTGGTGTCCTCTGAGTTTTTAGATCTGCTGTTGGGTGTGTGTCACTAATTTTAGGAAATTCTTGGCCATTATTTTTTCATTATTTTTAAAAATATTTCCTCTTTTCCTTCTGGACTTCCAACTACGTGTATGTTATATTTCTTGATATTGTCCCGGTACTGTGGATGCTCTGTTCTAGTTTTGTTTCACTCTTTCTTCTCTTTGTGCTTCAGTTTGGGTAATTTCTGTTGACCTATCTTGAAGTTCACCTATAACTTCCCTGGCCGAATTACGTGTACTCATGAACACGTCAGAGGTGTTCTTTATCTTTGTTACTGTTTTTCTCATTATAATACTTCTATGATCATTTCTTATTATTTCCATCTCTCTGCTGAAATTATCCATTTGATTTTGCATGTTGTCTACCATTTCCATTAGAGCCAGAAACATTAGTCATAGTTAGTTTAAATTCCTTGTCACATAGTTCTAACATCTGGGTCATATCTGACTTTGGTTCTGATGATTGCTTTGTTTCTGGGAGTGTGTTTTTTCATGTATATATATGTAAATGGACACACTTTTCTATCTGCTAGGCCTTTAGGGTAGGGGTTTGAGTTAAAAGTTGGGCTAGATTTGAGGCTTGTTGTTGTTGTTGTTAAATTCAACACACCCTTTAAACTCTGATAGTGAAACCTTGTGTTTAGAATGAGGATTGATTCTCCACATTCATAGCTGTGCAGCTACGAGCTTTCGGTATTCCCTTCTTACTGCACCTCCAAGAGGGTCTCTTTGCTCACTATTGTTGGTTGAAGCTTGTTTGCTTGTTGGAAGTGGGCATTCTCTGTTCTGATTAAGCCTCAGCCTTGGGCAGGAACCATGCCCCTGGGTGTCAGCAGCGTGGCCTTCTCAGTTCTTCTGCCCTTTTCCTGGCTTTGTGGGCCCAGCATGTATTCTGGTCCCTCCCTAGGAGTTTGTTTTTCCTGTTCCCTTCCTTTACCACTGCTCAGGGTGAACTTGTTTGCTTCCCCCACTCTCACAGGCCTCTGTTCCTTATGAGGAGACAGAGAAAAGAGTCAAGTGGAGTTCCTTGGGATTCCTGCAGAGGTGCTATTCCCTCCCCTTAGGTCTGCACAAAACCAACACTTTCTTCAGGATCTCTGATCTTTTCTGTGAGCACATGGTGGGATTGATGGAGAAAATCCTGCAAGAGGGTGTGCACTCCTCCAATTTCTACAGCTCCTGAGGGTCCTCCACTGTCCTGGCAGGATGCCCTGGGCCTTCACCAATTTGTCAACTATTATAGCCAAATTCTTATTGGTGTTCCAGTGGCACCTGGGACATGGGTGCTCATGTCTCTTCTCTCCTTGAAGGTACCCGTCTCTCCTTAGCGTTTGGACAGTGGGTTGTTCTGGAACCTCAGTTCTCTAATAGGTTATAAGAGTAATGAATTTAAAGTTATTACAGCTATGTTTTTTTTTGTATAAAGTTGGGAGTGATGTTCTTCCCTGCTCTCTACATTCTGGGAAGGATACTAGAACTCCTTAATGAAATATTTTACATTCTTTTTTGAATAAATTCTTCAAAATCTGGTGTGAATTTTCCAGTTACATCACGCCTCAGTTTGGATTAGCTGTGATTCGAGTCCACACCAGCCACATGTGGTTAGTGGCTTCCATCTTGGACAGTGCAGCCCTGAACTACTGAATATTTTGTGTGTAATAGTCATGATATGTATACTTTAAAATTAATGTTACTGGACTTTATCCTATGAACAGTGAAAAGTTTAGATTTTGATTTTTTTCATGATTTCCATTATTCTGAGTATTCAAAGTGTGCATCTGATCTGAGCACAGAACATCAATGTGATATTATTCTAAATGTATAGCTTACCTTCATTTCATTACTTTTTTGTAAGCCTGAAGATATTGAGAGTGTTAATGGCACATAGTTGGGATGAAAATTTGTTAAGTTTGATCAATAGAACATTTTCGAGCACATATTTTGCTATCTTTAAGCCTAACTTAGTTGCTATATTAAAGTATTTCTTGGATGAATAGAAATATCGTTGGCTTCTTCATGCTGAGATCCTTATTATTATTCAATGCCAAAATAACAATATTGCTTTTAATCCACTGGACGTAAGTTGTAAGATATTATGAGTCAACTCATTTGTTTGAATAGCAACACCAATCAAAAATCCTTTAACAAATTCATGAGTTTTGATTCATGCCAGATGTATAAATGAGAATTTGAATGCTTAATGTAGAATTTAAATGGAAATGCTGAGGAGGTCTATAATGGCAGAAATGTAAAATGTCTTACAGTTTATTTTATTAAATTCATTATTTTCCCAGATGAAATACATTCTTTAAGCCCATTTATTTATGTGACTTCTGTAACTCTGATCTCAAAACCTACCCAGTTATAATAAATCTTTGTGCACTTCACTCCACACACTGCACTGTTTTCCACCTTTGTCTGTTTCAATATGAGACAAACTCTAATTGAGACATAGTTTCAGGAAATCAGTTGTTCTAAGGTTCTCTCTCTCTCTTTGCCTGGATATGTTCTAAATTCTGCTGTTCTGGTGGTCAATAATGACATCTTTTTTACACTTCATATTGCAATGATCCTATAAAGATAAGAAAATGTATGGTTATTTCACAAAGAACTCTAAATGAAATATAGTTGAAAATTCAACACTTAAATTTGTGAATCATAGACAAGCCTCAAGTAAGCCAACAGAGAAGGGACATAACAAGCTAAAAGTTCCTGTTAATGCTTGTCCGTAACATCTACCTCCCCAAGTGTCTCAGCCAGAAGGTCGATTAATGATGAATTTGCTTGAAAAGTTCAGGTTGCTAGCTTGTAATAACAATTAGTTAACATAGCGGGTTTCCATTTCTTCTAAGTGTTTTCTTGTGTTTCCTAGGACCACCATGCATACCCGTGCATGACTAAACCTCATTGGTTATGTATTTTATAGTTTTGGTGGAATGGTGCAGATCCGGTTGGAGCAGGTTTAAAGAAAGAATGAGAGTAAAGGAATTCGAGAAAAAAAATACTAATAACTTATTTGAGAACTTTTGCATAAAACCATACAAAAATGGAGCAGTAAGTAGGGGGCAAAATAGGGTCAAGAATTTTTTCTAAAACTGAGAGAATAGGAAGCATCTTTGCACACTAATAAAAATGATCCAGGCGAGAGAGAGATGACGGAGGACGGAAAGAGAATGACTGAGGAAGTTGAGAGCAGATGGGATCAAGTGCATTGGTGGAAGGACTAACTTGAGATAGGACGGGAGTTGGGGTAATATGACCAGACTGACAGCAGGAGGATTGAATATGTGGCTGCAGATGCTGGTGGGTGAGTAGGTAGGTGCAGTTTGTGGAGTCCAGAACTTATCTTCTGATTATTTCTACTTCCTTAGTAACTCAGGAACAAGGTTATCAGCTGAGAGTGAGGATGGGGGAGATAATTGTAGAAGGTTGAAAATAAAGTACAAGGCATGAAATAAACATCTAGAAAAGAACAGTGAATGGATAAGGGTTTATTTATAGTTTTATAGGCCCCTATCAATAAAGTCTGTATCATATAAATTTTAACTCATAAATCTTTCTCAAATCCATCCACTTCTCTCCATTTCACTACTACTTTGGCCCAAACTACCACTGCATCTTGTCTAAACTACTAATTGGCTTTCTAATTGGCTTATACATGTCCACTCTTGCTCCTCTCCAATCCAATCTTATCATTGCACTAGGATCATCTTTTCAAATGCAGGTTTGTTCATGTTGCTACACTATTTAAAGCTCTCCAAGACCTTTGGGGATAGAAACAACCCTTCCTAGGGCAGCATCCCGTTAACTCCTTATTCCTCCCTCATTCTTAACGATTCTATAGCAATGGTTTTTTCAGTTCCTGTAATGAGCAGTGTATCCTCATCCTACAGGGCTTCATAAAGGGCCGCCTGGAATATCCTTCTTTTCTCTCTTTACTTATTTTATTCCTACTTTTCCTTCATATTTCAGTTAAATCATCACTTTCTCAAGGAAATTGTCCCTATTCTTTAACTAATTTATCTTCCCTGTTATATTCTTTTACAGTGTCATGTACTTTTCACAGTCACAATTTTAAATTTTTTTGTGGAATTAGTTAATCGATTAGTCTCCCGTCAGACTGGGAAGCTCCAAGAGGGTTACCTCTACGCTTGCCTTTTTTTAAAAAAATACAAACTTTGCTTGCTTTGTTCATTAGCTTATTCCTAAATACTTAGCACATAGTGTCTGGCAAACACTAGACCTCAATAAATGTTTGTTAAATTAATTTATACTGAGTAAATGTAATGGGTACCAATTATTAAAAATATATTACAGGTAAAATTTTGAGCTACATTCTTTATAAAATCCATTTAACCTTTATAAAACTTATAAAGTAAGAATTATTATCTAATTTTAAGGATGAATATCTTGAGACTTGGAGATGTTAAGTAAGTTCTCCAGAGTTACACAGCAGATATGTAAGTCAGACAGATCTGACAGCAAAGCACGTGTCATTAACCACTCTGAATTGTGATTTTACCAACTTGCTCATTTACTGAGCAATTTGTTTACCCCTTTCAGCCAGATAGCTTTATCTGTTTATTTTTAAAAGACTTCAACCTGCAAAATATACTCGATGAACTCAAAATAATTTCCTTTATAGGTACATATTTCAGGAACATACTATTTTCAAAAGATGTGTATGTCCTTCTTGATAAAAATAAATGGTGTTTTGGGTTCTATGTGTATCATACTATACCTTCATATCTGTATACCTGTTTCTGTGATGGAATATTTAGACCACAAATGAAATAAAAGCCAGAAAGCCATTAGCGTTAATAGATTTTATTCACTAACCCAATATAAAGCAAGGAAACGTAGAAAAGGATTTATTTTCTGTTTTAGCTTTTATATTGTAGATCAATCAATAAGTAATGCTAAAGTTTAAAGTTACATAATCCTATAGAAAATCTATGTTTCATCTCCAATATAATTTTTCAGTACTGATTCATTACCAATGAGTGAGATTTTCAGCCCTCAATCTACCTGTCAACTATGTAAAGCAAGAGAACATTAAAGTATAGGCTCAGTAATTTATATTCTTAATTTTAGACTGACCAAAGCAATAAAATTCTCCCAGGCCACTTTACTTGGAAAATACCAAACAATGCATTTTTAAAGACTAAGAAGTAAATCTCAAGTCATTCAGAGAACTGAGTGCTATCCACAAATATGTACTGTGAGCGGACCCTCCTTTTCCTGCACATAGGAACATAACAGGGCCACCTGTTGCAAAGACCTGAAACCTTAACTAACTACCTCAGTCAGCAGCAGTCAGAATATTTGTGACCGAGGCTGGTTCCACCACCCAGCTTTATGGCACTGTATTTTCAGTAAGGTGAATAGTGATTAAGCCGTGTGAATTCCCATTAGAGACACGTATCAGACCTGAAAGTTACAGGGGCTGCAAGCCATTTTAAATTCATTAGAGGGGGAAGCAGCAGTAAGTAAACACTTGACCACATTGGGTGGTATTGGATATATTTTTAGGTGAATGAAGCCACAGGGGTATCGCGTTAGCTCTAACGATAGATCTTGGTAAGTAACCTCCGTCTGCGTTTCCCAAATGGTTAATTGCTCTTACACAGTCATTTCATAAATGCTCATTGACTTATTTCCCACTCACAGAAGGCACACTAAGTCCTCCCCCTTTTGATCTCTCATGAATACTCATAAATTTATGAGATTTTGTTGAAAAGCCATTGCTTCAGATTTGAAAGGGAGGCACCATGATTTATAGAAAATGCAATATTTCACGAAGGATGTGAGAAATGTTCCTGGAAGGACTTCTGACACTCTGCCAGGCTGACCACAAGTCAGTGCCCTGAGTCCTTGGTGCCATTATAAAAGCCAGAGTAAAATATTATCTTCAGAAACGGAAGGCTCCAGTGACCTTTAATACTCTTACTATTAAAATCTGTCTGCACAGTTGTAATTCAAGTGTCCAGATTTCCCCACTGCTTAAGCCACCTATAGTTGCAAAGGAGACATTTGGGATGAGTATGAGCCCTTTCAGCTCACTTAGATGGTCTCTCTTCATTTGTGGACCTTGTAAAACAGGTGATTTACTCTCAGGAGACCCAAGGCAACCAAAGCCTAGTCCTATATATTCAGAATATTTGTTTTTAACAAACCTCTCAAGTTGAAGCCAAAACACTTTAATCCTCCTGATCTGCTTTCGAGGTAATGAGGCACAAGCCTCTAGATCACAGTCAGCAGTGATGGCCCAGCCACCACTCACAAAGTTGGAAAGGCTGAAGGCAGAGAACTAAGGTGAGATGTGACTTCCCCATTGCCTCATCTTCCTGGACCTCTTCCTGTTATCTAGCCTGGAACTGAAGTCAAGACTTAGGTGACTTATTTCTGATTCACTGTAAAGAGCAAAGAAAACCATTTGTTCTAGAGCAAACATTTCATATTCCAGTGCTTCTGTAAATAACATAATCCATTCAAAATTATGTTTAGAAAACATAAAATAATCACTTAGAAATGTGTGATCAGAGAGGAGAAATCATAGTATCATATCTACATACATGGGCTACATATACCCTTGTGGATAAAACAGCTATTCAGCACTCCTACCGTTTTGAGTGTGAGAATCTAGAAAAGTCTAGTATGGCTTGATTTTTTCCTCCTAAACCTTTCAGTTTATCCTTACTCATCTCTCCTCTAGTAAATGAGCAGTCTCTGATTAGTCAGTTTTATTTCTTTTTGATTTTTGCCTCTGCCATAACAATCCTAGAGTGTTATTCCACGTGTCTCTTACCGTAATTTATTTCTCAAATTGTGTTCGAGAGTTTCTGAGAGTACTCTACTGGGTCCAAGAGTGTTCTATGAGAATTTTTACATTCTATTTTTTATTATAAAGTTAAAAAAAATATATATATATATGCATATCCTGAATCATCAGGATCATTTTATAACCTAACACTGCCACAGAATTTATTTGCATTTACTTATACAAATGTGGTTGTTCCATGTTAAAACTAACTGATATCACAATGTTCTGTGCAAATGAAATCTGAACTCCTTCTCAAAGGAGTTCAAATATAAGTAGTGAGAGTTTGTCCTCACACACTCTTGGTAGTAAAGATGTGCCAAATTAAAAGCAAAACAAAACAAAACCTGCATTTTGGCAGTCAGGATGATGTTCAAGTTGTGAGAGAATGTATTTGGCAGATCCCATATTTGGAGGTGGAGGGAAAGCTAAAGCAGTTCATAAACAACACATATTTAGACAATGCAGACTTATTTTGCTCTTGATTTTTAACAGTAATTGTTTTATGTACTGTAGTCGACACTCTTGGTTACCTACCAGATGTCTACCCTCCTTCCCTTCCTCTTTCACAGAACTTGATTATGTTAGCCATCTGTCCCCCTGCTAGGCTGTGTCCCAGTTCCTATCGCTTGTCCCTTTCTTTCTATTCTATGTAATACCCAGCATATATACATTCATAAACTACAACTCCTGAAATGGCGCTTCTTAAAGTTAATCTGGGTGCTTTGTCCTGTACTTTGAAAAGAACAGCGATTGATTTAGAAAATAAACACTTAAACTTAACTATACCAATTTTTATAACATATTCATGCAAATAGTCAATCTTTACATTAGCATTATTAAAGGCCAATTCTGAATCTGATTTCACATAAAAGTAGACTTGGGTTACATCATTCTACTATTAAAACTAATAGTATGCACTAATTTTAGGTTTAGCAAAATAATATCATCTTTTAGATTAAATTAATATTGTTAATTTGAATTTCTTTGGCATCATTGTTTTGTTTGTATTTAATTTGTGCATTAGTCTTGGTTTTAAAATTGTACAAACCCCAAACACAAAATGAATTTAAATCTAATCAGACTGTCAAACTTAACTGACTAGTCTAAATCATGGGGGTTTGTCTTTCAGGAAAAATATACCACAATTGTTAAGGGCAGAGAATGTGGAAGCAGACCTCCTGTGTTTGAATCCTAACTCCACCACACAGAAGCTGTGTGACACTGGAAAAGTGTAGAAGCCTCTCTATAAGAAGAGACTAACGCCAGCACTTCTTTAGTTTGTTATTAGAATTGCTTGAGTTAATATATGCGAAGGACTTGAAATAGTACTTGGCACATAGTGTGTGCAGGTGTTTTTGCTATTATCATTATTATTATTTATTATTTCTGTCATTTTATCATGTGACGATTGGAGTGGGTATTTACTGAAGGCACCAGTCTTGAGTTGATAACTACAAAGCAACCAATAAAAAAAATCTGATGTTCACATTTTTATGTCTAAAGAAGCTGCTTTAAGACTAATCATTCTGCTATGATTCCTAGATACTGCCTGTCAGTCTGTTCGGGCTGCTATAACAAAATACCACAGATCGGGTGGCTTATAAACAGCAGAAATTTATTTGTCACAGTTCTGGAAGGTGGAAGTCTAAGATCAAGGTGCCAGCATGGTCAGGTGAGGACCCTGTTCCAGGTCACAGACTTCTTCTTGTGTCCTGATGTGGTGGAAGGGGCTAAGGAGCTCTGTGGGGCCTCTTTTATAAGAGCACTAATCCCATTCGCGACGGCTCAGCTCTCATGATCCAGGCACCTCCCAAAGCCCCACCTCTTAATACCATCACATTGGGCATTAGGATTTCAATATATAAATTTAGTGGGGGACATAAACATTCAATCAATGGCACTAACCAAGTTTCAGATCAGTCTATAAAACTACATGCATGGCCCACATTAACTCATCTTCTCATAAATGTTTTTCCTGAGTTAATTTCTGGTACTCTGCTTTTGGCTTCTACCAAGGGTTGACATTTTAAATGACCATATTTGTTTGCAACAAATGCTATGTTATTCACGAGCTGTTACTCCCTCCCACACACCAGGGCTTGTCCCAGAAGGCACAATCCAAACTCATTTTTCAGAAAAATTAGAAACTTGTAGATGAATCCATGAATAATTACTCCAGCTTATCCATAGGCATCTTATGCCTTGGTTTGGTCACCTGGGGATGACATGTCTTACAACTTTGCTCTGCCCAGTGATTTATACCACCAGCTCAAGCCTTGTTTCTCTGCATGTTCCCTGTAAACTTAAAATGATCTACTACATGGGAGTGGAGGTCTCATTAGCATCTTTTTTTTGCCGAATTTATAGCAGTTCATTGACAGATGACCACAATGTAAAAATGAGGCCTGTGCATGGGGGAGACTTGCGTTATCCTCTTTGCCTAGCTCTTGCCCTTGTTTGGATAATCTTCAAAATGTCAGCCAGATAGACAGATAAATGTTAAAAGACGTAACTAAAGCTTCTTCTGTCTATATTACAAGATCCCTACTTTTGTAAGTATCCTGAAGACCAAAACGAGTTGGTCCACAAGAAGACATCGTAGCTGAAAAACTGATGTCTTCAAAGTGCATTAAAAGTCTATTTCACTCATAATACAGTCTATACAGAAGCTGAAATATAATAAGGTACACTTAAAATTTATACGATGTTATAAACCAATGTGACTTCAATCAATAAAATAATTTTTTAAAAAGCCTATTTCATTCAAATTAGAACACTGGAGTTTTAATTGTGACTAATGAATCTACAACATTTTAGTGTTATACTAAATTGTTTTACAGTAGGAATCTTACTTGACTTGGAGCAAAATATTACAGAAATTTTCTGGGTTCCTTCAAAATTCAATGGCGAAAAATGTTAGTCTTTGTTCCCCAAATTGCTTGAGGTCAGAGAATATAGTTTGAAGTGTGGCTTCAAGCCTTGCCCACTTTCCTACCTATGAAAAAATTTTATTTTTTACAGTTATTTATTGGTCACAATTTGCATAATTTGTACCTGAAGATGTCAGACATCCATTAAATATTTATTGATTGAATGAATTTCTGAGAAAAATTAATGTCTACTCTTTCATTTCTTTTCAGAATATTTGAATACAGACTATGCCATATTCATAATTTTTAAGATCTTAGAGTTCATTTTAATTATGGAATTGCATTTGAGATAAAAAAATAAACTAGGCCAGCTACTGAAAACAACTTAAATATTATGATCTATAAAAAGAGCTACATTCACCTCTATTCTCCAAGAGACACACTAGACAATTTTGTTATTTATATTAAGACTTCTTCTACAAAGGATTTGAAGTGGCTCATTGAAATGTGTGAATTTTACAAGGAAAGATTAAATAGTTGAAGGAGTTAGGGGTGAAGGAAGCTTCCAGTGAAAGAAATGAAAGTAAAGGGTAAAGTTTCCCTTCAAATATTTATGACATACGTCCTATAAAATTGCTAGAAGTGGGACTAGAGAATCCTTAATTCTAGTTAGAGAGATTAAATGGTATGTATTAAAAAACCAAAATCTGTTCACGATATTCTTTTCCAATAAAACATTAGGAATATGAAACTATACATTTTTAAAGATTTTAAATTATCACTAATATTCAAATAAACAGCAACAATTTCCAGAATAACAATAAAGAGACTCACACTGTCTATTTGCTAATCCATAAACACCACAAAATTTGGTGTGGAAATGGCAGCAAGAGAATCTGGAGAAAGAAAATGGACTACTATGTCCCATCCCCATTTGCAGCTTAGCGTCCAATACTGTTTAGCATCTATTGGAACTCAATAAATATTTATTAATTGAATAAATGAGAGATGGAATCAATGAATTAAGAAAGGAATGAAAAAAAGAAAGATATGTCTCTGGGGATACTGCTCACTTCTTAAAGTTTGGGATCACTGTGAAAAAATATTTCAAGACATTCTACAAAGTGTGTTTCTAACTGTTTCATATTTTTTATATGCAGAAATCTCAGATTCAGATTGTAAACTCTTAAGGTTAGTGACTATGGCTTACTCATCATTTATCTTTCCTCCTATTCTTGCCCTCCAAAAAATAGCAGCTGTTATTTAAAATAAAACTCCTACTCTATGCCAGGTGTTTTTCATTTATCTCCTTGGTGTCTTAGTCAGCTTGGGTGGCCATAACAAAATACCATAGACTGGGTGGCTTGAATGACAGAAATTTATTTTCTCACATTTTGGAGGCTAGAAGTCAGAGATCAGGGTACCAGCATGGTTGGGTTTTGGGAAGAGCTCTTCTCCTGGTTTGCGGATAGCTGTCACCTCGCTGTGTGCTCATATGACCTCTTCCTTGTGCACACACAAGGAGAGAGAGCAAGCTCTCTGATGTCTCTTCTTATAAGGGCACTAATCCCATCATGAGAGCCCCACCTTCATGACCTCATCTAACTCTAGGTATTTCCCAATGGTCCCACTTCCAAATACCACCACATCGGGGGTTAGGGCTTCCACATGAATTTTGGAGAGACACAAACATTCAACCCATAACACTTAGTCTTCACAAGACACTGCAAAGAATAGAATGTTACTGAAGTAAATGGGCAGGAGGTTGGGATTTTATATATTTGTATCATTTGTTTGCTTAACCATAATCTAGATTTTATCAGGATTTGACACGAATGGGCTCTAGAAAACAAATTCTCTCTAATCACACTCTCAAGCTGGATACATATTTTAAACCAGAATGTTAAATTATAACTTTAACATGAGAACATTACTGTCAAACAGATAATGGTTGACTTGAAAGATTAGTAAAAATTCTCCTGATGTGAAAAATGAAATAGGAAACTAAATTTTGGTCAAAAGTGCCAGTTAATGAATTTATTCCCCCATGCATTTCACATAGTGAGGCTTTATTAATTATTTGTTAAATTTTTCACTAGAATTATGGAAGAAATGAGAAAATTATTTTTGCATGGTGGATTTCTGTACTTGGATGAGCAATAATCTACAGAAAATTCACCAACTGGAGCTTGATTAAACTGCCAGAGCTTTTCCAGTTCACAATTGGAGACTGTCTCACAGGACACTGTCATCTCTGTGATCAGTTTCCATATGATCATCATTGTGTGGTTGTAGAAAATGCATTTTCTGTGGTGTCAGGATACCTGGATTTAAATTCTTGTGCTGTCATTACAAAACCATAAGCAAGTTATTTGATTACATTGAAAGGTAATTTTGTTATAATAAAATATTTCTCATGGTTATCATGATAACTCAACAAAATAAAAATGAAAATAAGAGCTAAAATGTATTGAATGCTTCCTGTGTGCCACCTTACATACATAGGGTCAGTTGTTCCTTTGGTGCACAATTGTTCCTTCTTGCATTTGCTATGCCTTCCTGGAGGTGGAGTATACTTCCCTGTCCTGTCAACTTTGTTTGGCTAATGGGATGTGAGTGGATGTGATCTGTATAATGTCCAAGCGGAAACTTGAAATGAACTTCTGCACTTTAGTTCTGTCTTCTCTAGTTTCTCCTCTCTGCCATGAGAAAACAGATCTCAGTGGCTATTCCTTCAGCCTGAGACTTGAAGTAAGAAGGTGTGTGAGGTCTAGCAACTGAAGCCCTCACATAGTATGTTCAAGTAATAAATATTTGCTGCTATAGGACAGTGAGAGTTTTGGGGTTGTTTGCTGTTACAGCGGTGCCTAGAAGCCAATTGTTGCCCTAACAATTCCTGAAATACGTACCATTGGCTTTAACGCCAGGTGGTGCACAGCCAGGAAACTGTTCCAGATACCAGTACACTTATTGTTATTCCATGGGATGCCACACTATTTAAATAACACTCTTTTTCAATTATGCCTTAATTTCTGGTTGATGAGTTCTTGCTATTTAAAGTGGTATACTAAATTATATTTTATAATTGGTTATTGGTGGTATAAAGGAATACTATTATTTTTCATCCATAAATGTAGTATAGTACCTTTATCATTTTGTATTATTTGCTGATTATCTTTTTTAATCTAAATGTTTATATAATTACAAGTAATGAATACTTTATCTCTAATCCTTATAAGTCATTTAATTTCCTGGTCAGTTCAGTTAAACAGTAGTAGTGATAAATGGCATCTTATCTTATTTCTGACTTTATAATGAATGTATTTAAATTCATCCATTTGTTAAAATGTATTTATAAATTTTTTAAGATAGCTTTTATGAGCAAATGATATTTTTATCTATTTCTAGTTTTCTAATTTTTAGATCATTTTTATCAGTCTCGGTTTGGTCAGCAAAATGGAATTATTCTAATATGATTGCAATCAAGGTTTTTATTTTTTTAAAGGAGATAGGACTCATGAATGCAGACGAGCTGGCTGAGTGAAGGTCAGGAAGAACTGCGGTGGAAGGGACAGGGCTCACTGATGACTTCAATCCGAAGCTCTGAGACAAATGAGTCTCCCAATTTACCAAGTTTGCCAGAAAACTTCAGCAACTGTCAAGTCTCTGGGAAAGGCCAAGGCCTTGGTCTTGGTCAGCAGCAGCCAAGCAGGAACTTGTGGAGAAATCTGTGAAGCCATAGTATCTGGCTGCCGCACCTCCCTGGAATGAAAACCTCTCTTCCGGTTCACTTTCCAGATATTGTGCAAGGTCTTCTCATTGGCAAACTCTAGCCTGAAGCTATACAGGGAAGGAGATTCTGGAAAATGAGTTTCCTGGTATCTGCAATGCAGAGGAGACCTTAGACAAGGGCACAGTAAGGCAAAGTTGACAACCGACAATCTAGCAAAATGGAAAATAGATAAAGATACAGATACGGATATAGATATAGATATAGATATGGATATGGATACAGATACAGATATGTAGATATAGATATAGATAGATGGTACATATTGAGATGATTGCGTAGATTTTTTTTCCTTTTACTCACTCAGTACATTGAATCACACTGGTATATCTTTCTGATGTGGAACTTCTCTAGAACAAGCCCTATGTGGTCATGATATATTATTTTAACATACACTTTGGGATCCAATTAGCTGAAAAAATTCTAAACAGACTATTAAGTATGTATACTACACATAAATACTTTTTGTAAGAAATCTAAGAAGATGTCCTCCACTAAGAAGGGAAATGAATTCAGGAGAAATGTATGTGGTATGGGAAGGAACGACAAATAAAGGACTTAGTGATAATTATCACTGTCAGAATTAGCAACCACTAAAAGTCATTAGCAGAGACACTAAAGTGTCTGGCCACAGAAATTTTTATTTAAAATTCAAGATAATTTTCATTTAATAATAAATATTAATATTTGTTTATTTAATAAACTTACATAGTATTTATTATTTATCAGACACTAGCTGACTTACAAATATTAATTTATTTAATTCTTATGACAGTTCTTTGAGGTAGGTGACACTATTATCTCCATTTTACAGACGAGAAAAGTGAGACATGTAGAATTAATTGATATGCCCAACATCACAAATCTGTCAGTTGTGGAGCTGGGATTTATATCCAGACAGTTAGTTCCCTGTAGTGCTGTAATGAACTGCTATACTATACTACTTCAATGCCAAAATTGGGTGGAGGGAGAATGGAGACACTAGAAGGAGGTACAGACATGCCGAAGTTCTTGCCTTACTTAAGGAGAAAGCATAGAACATGAGGCATTGTACTATCACTTTTTAGATCAGATGCTTATATTCACGACATGATTGAGTTTGACCACCCCACAGCTGCTGAATTTATAAATTATATTTCCAACCACCCACATGCACCAATTTACTGTCACTATGATTTCAAATTTGGAGCTTATACAAACTGATGGGCTCATCATGGGCTATATGATTTTTCCTGGTATAGTGAACTGCGATGAGAGATGGTCATGAATATAAACACGTTTGATGGTAATCAACCATTATCAGACAAGAGGGCGGCCCTCAAAGAATAGAGAATTGGGAGTTTGGCACAAACTCAAAAGATTTTACAAAAATGATCAAAGCCTAGTTGTTAATATGGCTTACCCATCTCCACCTGGATTCTAAAATCTGAGACTAGAACTGCACCTTGTTAATTTTCCCTCTTCCTCCCAGTTCTCAGTGTAATACCTTGCAAGGGGTACATAACCAGGAACTGTGATAGGTAGTTCAGAATTTCAAAAGTTTAAAGAATATTTAAAAGAAGGATGATAAGAACTTTGCCATTTCCAATTAAATTATAAGCAAAAAGAAAAGAAAGTTATAATTTACAGTAAGAGATATTTCATTTAAACAGAAAAAAAATTTAGAGTTATTAGTCTGTGATAGAAAGTGCTTCCTTTATTGTTACATTTTACTTTACACTCTCAGTGGTAGTAGATAAAGTAAACATTGATCCACCAGGTGTGTGAGGGCATGAAACAGGTATTTTTTAACTTAAGTGTAGTCATTACATTACTCCAATTATATTATTTAAAAAAGAGACTATCTCATCCTAGAAAGAGAAGTACTTACCTTCTATTCAATAATAGTTTGTATTAAACACTAGTGTGCAACAGAATTATCTGGTGCACGAAATATGCAGTTTCCAGGGACTCAGCCACACAAACTTTGATCCTGCATGTGTGGGTGGGACTCCATTTCCAAGGGATTCTGACATAGGTGCTTCATAAACTCCACTCGAGAAATGCTGTCATTTAAGAAACATCACATTACTTTTAGTTATTACATGATGGGGGACTGTTCTCTTCTCCCCAAAATCGCGGAGGTCTAAAAAACATTTCTTCCTTCCCCAGGATAAAGAATTAGTTACTTTGTTAAAAGGCCTTTGGTAGAATATCTAGTGATATATTGATATGTATTTAAATTTACCCACATATTTATTCTTTTTGTTGCTCCTTATTCTTTATTGCAATTATTTCCCTCTTGTATCTGGTGGATCTGCTTATAATAACTATTTTTATCTCTTGGTTATTGTCCAATTTTTGCCTTTTTGCATGTCTTCTTATTTTGTTTGAATGCTAGACACTGTGTTTAAATAATTATAGAGTTAATTTGAGACTCTGAATGTTATTATTGCCCTCCAGAGAAGATTTGCTTTTCTGTTGGCAGACAATGAAGGCAGGGGAAGGAGAGTTTAATATAATATGGGGATGATCTGTTTTGAATCTGAGCTTCAGTCTTTTTAAGTGTTTGTCTAATTCCATTCCACTCTTACTCTTACAGACTAGCCTGTCCTTTCTCAGGAAAGCCTGGAGTGACTACCAGCACTCTGCTTCCTTGGACCCAGTCAGAGGAGATTGTCAAAAGCTTGATTCAACTTCTAATATGTTCTGCCTTCAGGGGAAAGCAACACCACATGTTATGATCCACACTGTGAGCTTCCTGTCTCCCTGGAATCCTGGCCCCTGAGTTCTTCATTGCCTCAGTAGTATTCTTGCTTCCTGGTGTGCTTTGTAATTTATATTGAAAAGTTGATGATCCTTGGAATTCTCTCTGTTCAATCTTTTGAGGTCTAAAATGAAAATATCTTCGTACAGAGATAATTTATATATATTTTTTCTCCCAGTTGCTTGGGAGTGCTACTACCCTAGAATCATTTAATTAGAATTATTTGATTGAGGTTCTTTCTGCCACATGTGAGGTCTAAGTTCAGTCTGATACCCACATGAGGGCTGGATAATGGCTTCAAATTCTCTTGTAATATTTTTTCCCGTTGCCTTGCATGATAATGGGTACTAGCTAGTTTCTTACTGTCTCTTTCTGCAGAGCGGGTTTATCTCACGTTAGCTTGTGAGCATTGAAGTACCATCTTTAAGGAGGGATACCCTTTAGTCTCTCAACCTAATGCAGAACCTAATGTTTATCTCCTATTGCTGTCTCAATGAAAGTTTGCCACCTTGAGCTTCAGAAAATACCCCCAGGATAACAGCTGACTTATACACTTGCTTCCTCACAGAAGTCTGTTGTCAGTTTGTCATTTTGGTTGTTTTTGGTGCTGTGTTTGTCTCTCTCTGTGCATAACTTATATACTTGCTAGATAGCAATGCTTCTAAAATCATGGTTCTGAAAATATTTGCTTTCAGTACTTGAAATTGGTTTTCAGTGGAAGGGAGGGGAATAGAAGAATACCACTTATATAAGTAGAAGTATACTATTGTCCATTAAATGAAAGTTTGTCTTTAGTTTAAAAAGAAAATTTAAGAAAATTTTATCTTTCTAGAAGTGGTGTAATTGTGGAGTATTTTTTGTGGAGGGGTGTGTGCCAATACATCTTATGAGTGTTCTTTATCTCTTTCTCTGAGACAATTTTAAATCTATAAATATGTCTAGATTTTTTTTACTAACAACATTTTAATTTTTTTAACAGAACCTCTCTTAATTAACACCTATCATTCCATAACATGCAGATACCAAAGTTATCAAATTTATTAAGGAATTGGTGAGAGAGAGATGCATACAGGTATCTCTTTTTTCCCCAGAAAAACTGAACTTGGCTATTCCTTGGTCATTTTTTCTTCAGTTTCCTAAAAATGTAGCCTAACCTAGAGTCATTCCCTAATATTTACTCTGTGGAGTGTTCTATTAGCAATAAGAGAAGAATAACAAAGAGCTGGGGAGCGTAGTTACCACATACATTAAATATCTAAAGACCATTTTTACTAAGCAAACTTATCACAAGACCAAGATACAGCAATATTTCTATGATTGGAAGAAAATCTTGCAGACATTTCAAATATGTTTAATGTACAAAAGCTGAGAATTTCTAGTTGTAACTGTATAATTCTCCCACTGGTAACTCGAGAAATAGAGCTTCCCGCTTGCTTGCACTGTCTTCCTCGCTTCATCCCTTTTACTCTTCAGAATTTGCTTTCACCTTTATAAATTCACCTAATGTCATCATGTTGACACGCCTGTCTTATAAATAAATGACTTGAAAGCAAACTATAGGCTTTTAGAGAAGGTAGGGAGTATAGTGAGACAGCATAAATGGAGGGCACTGGGGGCATTGTGAGGTCCTAAGAGGAAAGGTGGTTTAAGGATAAATAGCTCAGATTTATTGATAACCCTCAGATTTAATAAAGTTAGTCAGTGTGAGGAGAAAAACATCTCAGAACCACGATCTAGTTAGAAGCTGTTGCTGGGCTCAATTTTTCCACTTTGCTTCGTGACATAGAAACACAGAGTAACAAAAAGACTGAACAATGTGGAAAGTGATTCTAGATATTCATCAGAGAAGAAGATGTTGTTTTGTTGCCCTAGTGCTGAATGAGATTTAGGGAAAATAAAAATGGGTGGAATCTTAACTCCTGCTACTGCAAAGTCTCCACTAAGTCGATTCTGTACTTTAGAATCCGTCACTTGTTTCACCACACTCCTGGTTTCAGATTCGGGATCACTTAGGAATAGGTTCAGCAGCGTATATAAAATAAAATCATGCTTAAAGTGGCTCAAGAAAATAGAGTTTTTTTTTTTTTTTTTTTTCTCTCACACAACTAGGAGTTGGAAAGTTGGGAACCCAGGGCAAGTGCGTTAGCACCGCAGTCTCGTCAGGGTCCCAGGCTTACTCCTGTTCTCACGGTTACAAAATGTCTCTTTCCCCAACTCCTCTGGCATCACAACCGTTGTCCAGAAGGAAGCAAGAAAGGCATGAGCCCGCTAAGTCTGTGTCTGTTTTACAAAATACTCCTAGAAGCCCCACCTAATGGTTTCCATGTACTGCTAGCCAGAACTGTGTCAAAATCTACCTCTCTCTACAAAGGAAAACAGAAAATGTGGTTTTTAGATGTTCAGATTACTGTCTCAAGAAAAACAGTATTTGTTGACAGGGAATAAAGGGAGATTGGAAGTTGGGGAGTCAACTGAACACAGTGCTCTGTGTGATATGTACTTCACTGTCCGGCAGGGACAATAACAGTATCACATCTGACTGTTACTTGACCAAATACTTATGATTCTCCTACAAGGCATATTGTCAGGATAGTGCTTGCCCATGTCCTTGAAAATAGATGGGGCTGTGTTTCTTGGTTTAACCACTAGCGCTGAGACAAGTGATACGCATCATTTCCTGGGGGGAAAAACTAAGAGCTGCTGTGCATTTCTACTCTGGTACAGAACTGGTAACGTTCCAGATGGTAGCTGCTTCACCAGCCTGGGACCATGAGTGATTACAATGAGCACAGTTCCTCTGAGGGTCGTGATAGGCATGGAGCATGCTGCTTGTGTATGGCATCAAGCCACAGAGATTCGGGGGTTACTTTTTACTACCACATTATCTAGCCTACCGTGACAGTTGCCTTCTAGCACTAGAGTCTAGAGAGTATCTGCTCATTTCTATTTCTTTGTCAATTTTTACATCATTTTCTCCTTTTACATCTCTTTTCTCTTTCTCTTCTTTTCTCTCGTTAACTCCCGCCTCCTCCCTCCCATTTCTTTCCAAGTGAGTAGCACTTCTGAATACCTTCTAGCTCCATCATTGGCACTGAGGTTAAAGGTGCTACTGCCTCTGAGCTATGGAATGAGATAGCATAACTTACAGTAGTTCTATCTTCTCCGCAGAATATCTTAAAGCAGTAAGCCTTGACCAGCCAAGAGCTCTGTCCAGCATCTCCAATTGTCTTTTTTTTCACTTTTCTTTCCAACTTGTGGCTAAAATTGAAGATTAGTACAAAAAGAAGTCTCTTCTAGGTAAATTTGTTACTTCACTAAAACTCACAATAGCTCTGCAAGTAAATGATGGTTTTAATTTAAATTGCTATGGTACCAGCCAGGAACAAGAAGGATAAATAGGAAAGTGAATGCCAGATCACAAATTGTAAGTCCTGAAATGTAGATGAAAGGAAATAAAAGAGCATATTTCTTGAAGCTTCACACATTCTACTTAGAGTAGGCTTAACTGGCTATATATTGCTATATTTAGATATCATGATTATGGTATGTTTTTAAAGTTGAGACAAGTAATACATTCCATTGGTAAGAAAGTTTTTATAGTGACTACATCCTACAGAGATGATAGACATCATCTAAATGTGTCTTGCTTTAGAAGCAAGATATTGTGTTGTAATTAGTTCATGAAGACCAGATTTGTAACGAGTCTATTAAGTGCACATTAATAGTAGAGGATGAGCAAGACTGTTAGAACTTAGAACTTGTTTTTGAAAGTTCAATTATGTTAACTAAGGGAGTGTCATGGAATGAAGATTAGGAGGTAAGATCCTATTCCTACCACTCTCTAATGGTTTAGGAGTCTTTTTTTTTGCTTTTTGTGTTTACTGAGGAAGATTTGCCCTGAGGTAACATCTGTTACCAATCTTCCTCTTTTTCTTTTTGCTTGAGGAAGATTCATCCTGAGCTAACATCTGTGCCAATCTTCCTCTCTCTATTTTGTATGTGGGTTGCCACCACAGCATGGCCGCTGCCGAGTGGTCTAGGTCCACACCTGGGAATCGAACCCAGGCCACTGAAGTGGAGCTGGCCAAACTTAACCACTAGGCTATGCGGCCGACTCCTAAGAGTCTTTTTAAAGAAACATATTCTTTTCTTTGTCTTGGGCACTTCCCCATTGGTATTCAGGGAGGTACATTCATTTACTCAGGATAAAATAATACCTCTAAACTTCGAGTTAATTATCCCTAGTAAAATTATGCATAATTATATTAGAAATAATTAGAAATTACACCATTTGCAGTGGTCACTAGTTAGTTTTGCCTGTTTGTTTATTTTTTTTCCAAATGTCCCTCTTCACTCTGAAGCTTCTTCTCCCATATTCCATGTGGTGCTTCTGTGGTGGTCAACCCCTGTGCTCAAGGGACAATTTATCATGAATTATGTATTGTTGGATTTATTTGCTAATTTTTTAAAAGTACTTTTTCCTCTATTTACATGAGGCATATTAGTCTGTAATGTTCTTCTGTTTTTTAATAATGTCTATCAGATTTTAGTTTTAATGTTATATTGGCCTCATAAAATGCATTGAGCATTTATCATACGTCCTCTAAATCATTTGTGCACGATTAGTGCTATTTCCTCCTTGAATGTTTTTGATGTAATTCACCAGTGAAACCATCTGGGCCTGGAGTTTTCATTTCAGGGGCTTTTGGTAAAAAATTAATTTGTGTAATTAATATAGTCTGTTTCCTCCTATGTTGATTTGGTAAGTTGTATTGCCCAAATAGTTGTCCATTTCCTCTAATTTGTCAAATATATTTGCATAAAATTGTTCATAGTATTATTTTATTATCCTTTTAATGTCTTTGTTGATAGGCATACCATCATAAGACTTATACTAAAGACTCATTACTTTTTAAATTTTTAAGCTTTTACATATTGATATCCTCCATGCTGTGATCTTTACCCATTTTCTTTTTTTATTTTATGAGCTATCTGGAAGAGGTCTTATCCACTTCCGTAATTTCAATAACCCTTCGTATTAATGATATCTAAGCCTGACTGCACATGAGAAATACCTACCTGTTTTTTAAAAAATTCTACATTCTACACTTCTCTCCAAACCAATTAAAGCACAATTTCTGAGGGTAAGGCCCAAACATTAGTGTACTCAACACCTCCCCTAATGGCTCTACCCCGCAGCTGTGGTTGACAATCACTGCTTTAAATGCTCAAGATAAACTCAAACCTCTGCTAAATATGCTTCAAAAAACCCACAGGAAATTTTTTTCAACTGCCGACTGGATTGTTTGAGAAAGCTGAGTTCATTACCTTAACCTCTGAAACTTGCTTTTCCTTCTGTATTTTTTTTTCTTTATAAACCAACTCAGTCGAGGCAAATTTATATTAAAAATTATACCATTTTTAGTGTAAAGACTAAAGAATTTTGAAAAATACATTTACCCATGTAATTACCACCCTAATCAAGATGCGCATTCCTATCATCCCAAAGGATTGGTGGTTACCAGAGGGGAAGGGGGAAAGGGGGAGGGCGAGAGGGATAATTGGGCACATGTGTGTGGTGATGGGTTGTGATGGGTTGTGATGGTGGCGAACATGATGTAATCTATGCAGAAATAGAAGTATAATGATATACACCTGAAATTTATACAAAGTTATAAACCAATGTTACTGCAATAAATAAAAAATTAAAAAAAAAAAAAAGAAATTCCTCCTGTTCCTTTGCATTCGTTTGTCCCATCCCCGGCGGTAACACCCACTCATCTGGTTTCTGCTGGATTCTAGACTCTAGATTTGTAGATTCTAGAATTTCACAGAGATGAAGTCATACAGTGTCTCATTTTGTTTCTAGGTTCTTTTCTCTCAGTAAATGTTTTTGAGATACAGCCACGTCATTATGTATATTAATGGTTTGTTCCTGTTAATTGATGCATAGTATTTCATTATATGAGCATAACTTATTTTGCTTATCTCTTCACTAGTTAAGAAACAATTGAGTTGTTTAGAGTTGTGGGTTATCATAGCTCAAGGTGCTTATCTTACAGCAATAGTGAAGCTCTTGTTAACTGTGATCTTGGACTTCTGAAAGTCAGCCTGCTGTTTGTCTAAACAAATTACAAATCCTGGATTCTTTTACAATGTCAAATTAGTGAAAACAAAGGCAAGGAATTTGAAAACAAGTAAAACTGAGACTGGGCCCTGGAAAGAGTCAGAGAAATAGAATTGTCAGAACACTAACCCTCTCACTCACTCCCTGCCGAGCCTGCTCATCCTCTTCCTGTAATCAGCTGGAATGCTTCCCAGGAGCAGACAGCATTTTGATCTGCCTTGTCACCCACGTCTGAAGTCACTAGGGAGACATGACGATTCATCTGGCTATTAAGCGGCCAACTGAGTGCCCAACTTGTGAAGAGTAGAGACCATTGTTGAGCCCTCTCTCTAGCCCCATTCCTCAGAGAACTGGCCAACTGTTTGGTGGTGGATTGATTACACAGAGGCACCAGTGAGGGTTTGTTCTCAAGTAAATACTTACTCTGGGTATGAATTTGCATTCTCTACCTGCAATGCTTCTATCAGTATCACCATCTGTGGAATTACTGAATGACTTGTTTGCCATTATGGTATCTCACACAACATTCTCAGCGAAAAACTCACTTTACAGTAACATGGGTGAGGAAAAGGCCAACACTCATGAGATTCACAGGTATTGTCACATACCCCATCAGCCAACGTGATGAAATGGTAGAATAGCTTAATGACTTAATCGTGTCCTTACCTGGACGACAAACTGTGCAAGGATGCTGAGCTGCCCTATAAAGTTTTGATGTATGTTTTGAGACAGTAGCAGTACATACAGGTTTAGGAAACAAGGAATGGGAGGGGAGTGGTTTTTGTCATTCTCAACTGGGTGTGATTTTGCCTCCTCCCTGCTCACCTACCAGAGACATCAGGCAATGTCTGGTAACATTTTTGATTTTCATGGCTCTGGGGTGTTGCTGGCATCTAGAGGTAGAGAGCAAGGATGCTGCTAAACATTGTAAAATGCACAGGACAGCTCCCTATAACGGAGAACAATCCAGTCCAAAATGTCAATGGTGTTAAGGCTGATAATCCTTGTCCTGCATCTAATGACACGTTCACAAAATGTGTGATTCCTGTCAATACAAACTTGGGCCCAACTGATTAAGAACTCTTAGGTCCCAAGGATGGAATTAACATCATCTATGACCTCATGACTAATTATAGAGATGAGGACTGCAGTAGCTATTCGTGGTTTCCTCCTTTCTTTCTTATGTATGTATTTGTTATGTAGGCATTCTGCCTCTTCATTTAACTGTCTTACATAAGGGGTGTTGATGGTAGTTAATTTAATAATTTAGTCTCTAGGTTATAAAATATTCAGGATTGTGACTAATTAAAAGAGGAAATAATATTGCAGTTATGGCTGCTGCGTCTTTGGGGACTTCATGTTTTCGATTTTGGGGGAGAAGTTAAGCTCCTCGTGGTTTGTATGGGAAGAATTGCGTCTTTTTAAATGGAAGCATGATGTTATTATTTCGTTGTTTGGAAGTTTAATATGGGCATAAAAATGAGAATGGATACTGAATGGAAGTCATATGGGATAGACTGTGAAACTTTCCTGGTGGCAACTTAGTATAATTGTTACTCTTACATAACCAAAATTTTGCTATGCTTTCTCTATACTTTCCTCTTACGTAACCAAAGTCACACCTATCTTTAGAGAGTTGTGTTGCTTAACTTTCCCACCTCCATCCCTTTCACTCTAAACTCTATCTTATTTATAACTGTCTCCTACTTCTTCCATGTCAATATACCTTTGTACATGGCGTTCTCTAGGATCCCCCACCCCCGTATTTCAAACTTGCTGACATATCTTTTAAGACACCCTGAATGCA
The DNA here is from genome assembly GCF_020826845.1 of Diceros bicornis minor. Lineage (NCBI taxonomy): Eukaryota > Metazoa > Chordata > Mammalia > Perissodactyla > Rhinocerotidae > Diceros > Diceros bicornis. Next base: position 43,270,480 of record NC_080750.1, read on the forward strand.
AACACATCAGTGATTATTCTCTGAATTCTTTAATCATGATTAATCACTTATTCTTCTATGTTCCCATGCACTTTATAAATATCTCTAGCGTAGCACTAAATATACAGTAGTTTTTTTGGCTTATATTAATCTCTTTACATTTAGACTATCATTCCCAGTGTTTAAACAGTGTCTGAAGCATGATAGGGATATAATAAATTATTTTAAGGAGAGTACAGGTCCAATAAATGATGAATTTATAGTTGAAGAATTCAAAAGTGTATTTATTGAAACATCTTTGTATTTTCTCAATAGGAAAAAATAACACAATTGAGTAAATAAAGATACAAATATTAATTTAATTATAAAAATGAATAGTGGTTCAAAAAACCAACTAACTTGATATATATACAAAACAAAATATCAATTTAATAAGCAATTAGAGACCCATGGAGTGGAGACCACAGAAGGTGCTTAGAATAAAAGAAATATAAGATAAGGTCCTTGACTTTGAGCAGTTCACAGTCTGGTTAGGGAACTAACAAATAAGTATACTATAGTCCAATTATGTATTTCTTTTTAAGAGCAATAAGAATAAAACCTCTTTTTGATTCCTGAGAAAAAGGGGGAAGGCACCTCATATCAACAAGGCAGTGGACACTTCAGTCTGGTCTTGACAGATGCGTAGGAAGTCAAAAACAAGAGAATGAGGAGAAGAGAACTGGTGTTGTGAACATCTTCTATAAATGTTATTTATATAAAGGGAAAGAATCATGGTGTGCTTAGAGATGAGTGAGCACAGTGCTGTGTGGTTAGACAGAGAGCAACAAAGGCTAATACTGCAAAGTCAGGTGGAAGCCACATAATGGAAGAGTCTGTATGCCATGCCAAGTAATTTGCGCTTTCCCTTGTAGGTAATGAGGAGCCACTGAAGGGTTTTAATTAGAAAAATCACATTCATCCTTGTGCAAAGCATAGACTATAGTGGGGAAAAACTGTATAAAGCGAGATGGACAACGACAATAGTCAGATGAGATCACTAAGACAGAGGAAGAGGCAAATCAGAGCAGTATTTAGGTGGTAAAATTGCACATCCCTGCCCCCAGATATGCAAAGAGAAGATAATTAATGCAAAAAAACCCCAAAACATGATAATCTTGACTAAATCCTTGCTTCCTCTTTTAAATTAAAATTTTATTTTCTGAACCTACTCATCCGGGATTTGAGCATCATAGGGGACACGTGATCTGTGTATGTCAGTGTCTATCGTTTGACAGCTATTAATTTTGAAATACGTTATACCTGGCCTTTGAAAACATTAATGTGTAGATTAATTCTTTTGTGCTAGTACAGATACCTGTGAGAAAGGAAAAAGTTTAAAATCTAATCTTTAAGTGAAAAATGATATATATTTTTGCAGAGGAGGTGAATTATTTATTTGAATTTCAGTGCATATTTTCTGTTTAGCTTTACCACCTCTGGGAATTTTTTTTCATTATGAAAAATGGATAGAATTATGAGCACAGCTTGCAAGAATCCTTTTGGAATCCTCTGGAGTTTAGCTATTTGGTAGACATGGTGTGTCTTTCCTAGTAGTCAATATATTTTGTTAAATATGGGTGCTTGGTATGCTAGTCTCTGGACTCAGGTTTGATGGGAGGGTGCTGTGGATCAAACACTGGTGTTGAATGTTTCTGTGCTTAAGATAGATAGTCAAGTATAGCAAGGAGCCCATGGTACACTCTTATATGTGCTTCCTTAAGAGAAATCATAATTTGTAATAAAGAGTCAGCTCTTTTACAGTTGCATCTATTGTGTCTATACAACATGGAATGTATCAGCATGCTAGGTTACATTTAAGCTTAGTGTTAACCTATAGCCATCCTAGAGATCAATCTCAAGGAAGGCAATCATTATATATATTTGTATATATAATTATATATATATACATAATTATATAAATATATACATAATGTATATCATTTTTTAGTGTTCCCAATCTCTCCTGTGGTAGACAGAATATAAGGTGGCTCCCCATGATCATCACCTACTGTGTTTATGACTCTGTGTTATCCCCTTTCTTTGAGTGTGGGTGGGACTGTGACTTGCTTCTTCTAGCCAATAGAATATGGCAACAGTGAGGAAATGTCACTCCTGTGATTATATTACGGTATATAAGACTCTTGCTAGCAGGCTTATGCTACGGATTCACCTCATTGGCTTGATCAAGTAAGTGGCCCTGTTGAGAGGACCTAGGAAGGACCATAGCAAGGAATTGTGGGTAGCCTCTAAGAACCGTGCCTGGTCTTGGGAGCTGAGGGCAGCCTCATTACGTGACATTACCCATTCATACCTAGCAAGCATCTGGGGTCCTCATTCTTGTAACAGAAAGGGAATGAATTCTGCCAACAACCTGAGTGAGCTCGGAAGCAGAGTCTTCCCCACAGAACCTCCAGGTGAGAATGTATCTTGGCCAACACCATGACTGTGGGACTCTAAGTAAAGGACTCAGTTAAATTGTTCCCAGGCTCCTGATGAACAGAAATTATGAGATAATTAATGTGTGTTGCTTTAAGCCACTAAATTTCTGATAATTTGTTGTGCAGCATAGAAAACTAATACATCCCTTGAACTCAGTAACTCAGAATGCTTTGTAGATAACCCAAGTCTGAGAAGCTTGCTTCTTCATGTGGCATGGTTGACTTGAATGAACCCACTAAATAATTATCTGGGTGGAGAAGAAAGGAGAGGGAGGGAGGAGAAAGGAGTGTACATCAGAGAAAGGGTAGGAAGACAGGAAGAAGGCAGGAGCAGGGGGTAAAAAAGGTACTCAGAGGAGGGTAATTAAATAGACAATTTTTTGGCAACTATTCACATTTCAAAATTGCATTCTTACCAAATTAGAACCTATTTTTGCTTTCTAGAATCCCTCTTTCTTCTGTGCTGAGCTCTAAAGCTTATGTGCCAAATGTAGGCCTGTAGTTTAGGGACTTCTTCATCCCCCTGCATAAATTATCAGATCTAGCTTGGTTCTTGGGGACAGACAGACAACAAAAGCCCCCTCCCCTTTCAGAAATTCTGGAAGGGCAAAGAGAACAGGATACTGTGGCTAAAGGAAGGCCTCACCTGTGCTGACAGCTGCATACTTAAAGCTTGATCATTTTCTGTCAGGTACTTTGTGACCACTGGAATATTTCACACCTGATTTCCATTTAATACATACATTTCTCTGTCATAACATCTGTGATATTGTGATATAACAAGAAGTATATATTTGCTCTTTGTCTCCAGTTCCTGGCACAGAGCTCCTAAAACTCTTGCAATTTCCTGAGTGACAGGGGTGATAGGAGCATCTTTTGTTATGATATTTGGTCTTCGTCTCCGGTTCCTATACAAGAGCTTCTAAGACTCTTGGAATCTGCAGAGTGCTAAGAATGTCTTTTTGTATGCTAAGGAGAGGACTGATGGCTGGGAGCCCCCAAGATAGCTTCAGTTGGGGCTACTTGACAGAGAGTTCAAGAAATGATTAAAGGGTTGAACCTTTCAGTTAATCACCAATGGCCAATGATTTAATGAATCATGCCTAGGCAATGAAGCCTTCATAAAGACCCAAAGGACTGGGTTTGGAGATCCTCGGGGCTAGTGAACACATTCACATGCCAAGAGGGTGGTGCACCCAACTCTGCAGGGACAGAATCTCCTGCACTCGGGATTCTTCTGGATCTTGCCCTATATACCTCTTCATCTGGCTGCTCATTTGTGTTTTTTATAATATCCTTAACAATAAACTGATAAACGTTAAGTAAACTGTTTCCATGAGTTCTGTGAACTGTTACAGCAAATTATCAAACCTGAGTGGGGTGTTATGGGAATCTCCAATTTATAGCTGTTGGTCAGAAATACAAGTGACGACTTGGGACTTCTGATGGGCACCTGAAGTGGGGGGCAGTCTTGTGGGACTGAGTCCTTAACCTGTGGGGTTTGCTCTAACTCTGGGTAGCATAAGACTTGAATTAAATTATAGGACACCCAGTTGGAGTCTGCAGAGACTTAGAGAATTGCTTGGTGCAGAAAACCCACACGTTTGATGTCAGAAGTGTTGTGAGTGAAAAACAGTCATTAACATCTAAGAGTTAGTACTTCTTAAATCCATGCCTAGATTTTCCTCACCCTCCCATAAATTTTCCTAAGTAACTACTGGTCATCCACCTAAAGAAATTTTAGTTAAAACACCAATTTCTTTCCTATTTTTTTTTAACTCAAAAGCATTTCCTGGTCATGAGGACAAGGAATTTTTATTGTTGGACAAGAAAGAGGAAAAATAAGAGAAACAAATGGTAAGTAGAAAGATTTTCCTCTACATGTGGGCAGCACTTGGAAGACAAATGCTCTATAATTGTTAGATTTTATTTTTACTATAAAAAGGGTTGTTAATAGTCTTTTTCTAATCCAGATTTTTGGGGAATAAAGAAGATACTGAAGGATGTTGAGTATAAGGTTTGGTTATGAGCAAGCATTCATAGTTTTCCCCAATCTTGATATTGCTGTATTTTGGCTGAGGAGGAGAAATACAGAAGTGAAACTCTAGGGTGCAGATACTTGGAGGTGAGTTTTCATTTTAGACGCCTTTATGGAGTCGTGTTTTGTGAACTGCAGAGCTGGAGAGCTCAGAGGCTGACAGGGTATATTTATGCACTGAAGTTGCAGCTGAACACTCAGGTTTCCACTTGGCTTCAGAGATCAAGTATGTGCTTTAGTGACTAATGGGTGTACACACAGAATTCCAGGGGGCATGAACACTTTGAGATAATGAGCAATTAGCAAAAAATAAAAGGAGAAAAAGGACTTAAGCTGTCAAGGTAGACGTTTTGCTGCCGTGACTCTGCTTCCTTTCTGCCAAACACTAAAGTCACTCCTCAAGGTCGAAGGTTAGCTCTGGATAATAAAAAAAAAAGTGTTATACAAAAAGTTAAGAGAAGTAAAAATTACAATGGAAACAGGCAAAATATTCTATTTCAGAATAACGATTAGCAAACAATGCACGGATGCATGGTACACACACACTGTGGGATTGGTGGTTTGTCTATTTAAAATGTAGAAGTTTAATGCTAGTGCCAATAGACTGTTCCTCCCATCTGTGAGCATTGATATTTTCCAAATGTCAGGGAGAATTTTGCCTCTGCTTTAGGATAGCAGTTTTCCACTAGAGGAAAACTGATGTATTTATCTATCTGTTGGAAGACACCATCTGTATTTGTCAAACTTTCTGAACATTGCGGGAATCTGGGCTGTGTGCCTTGCTTGGATTTCTCCTGGTGACTTACTAGCAATGACCACGTGCGAAGGACATAGCCTCCTAAGTTCTGCAAGGTTGAGGGGACTCATGAAGCAGCTCAAGCACAGTTCAGTTCTCAGTTTGTCAAAAGCAGATGACTCAATTTGTGCCACCCAAGTCTCCTTCCCTTGACCTGCTATCTTTTAGTGCTTTTTTGGAAACTATACCAGATGGTGAGAGGAGGAATTAAAAAAAAAAACGAAGGAAAGAAAAATACTTAAAATTTTCGGCTATGGTGCTTCTAAGAAAATCTGATTTTAACGTCTGCGTGTAAATGGAAACAGATATAATAGCTCTACATGAGTACCAATTAAGTACTATAACAATTTAAATCTAGTTAAATAGAATATTTTTCTTAAACTTGCAGTAACCAAAGGTTGGCTTTAACTCAGACATGGATTTGGGATGGTTGTGATAAGGAAGCAAAGGGATGGCAAGGCAGAGGAAGTAGAGAGGAAAGATTCATTTCATTTTTTTAAACTAAGTTCCTGATTGGGTACTGATAAAATTTTCCACTAGGCAAAAAATTAGTTGCAGAGCACTATACCACAGTGCAGTTTGACTTAGGATACAGACCTTCAGATTACTTTTATCAGCAGTACGTGAATCACACAAATGTCTGTTCAAAGGCTATGGCCCAGATTCCAAGGAAACGCATGGGCTCTACCCCCACAGAACAGGCCCAATGCCCTTGGCTGGTGTGAATAACAGAATTTTAGCAATGGAAGGAAATTTAGTCTTCAGATGAGTAAACAAGGATGCACAGAAGGCAAACTCATGGGTCACAGTCATCCAGCTGCTTCTGTTAGAACTGAGACCTGAGCCCACTCCACCTGGCTGCCTCTCCAGAGCGCTGATGGATTCTTTCACATTAAAATTCCAGATGTCAAAATCATGTTACTCCCCTTGACACGCTGTGATGAGAATGCCACCTTACCTCTGGTCTTCCTCCCCAAAAGCCATAACTACAGTCTAATTGTGAAAAAAAGTCAGACAAATACCAATTGGGGGCATTCTACAAAACACCTGACCAGTACTCCTCAAAACTGCTCAAAATAAGGTTACTAAAACCAAGCAAAATCTGAAAACCTGTCACAGCCAAGAGGAGCATAAGGAGACATGACAATTAAGTTAATGTGGTGTCCTGATGGGATTCTGGGACAGAAAAGGGGCACTGGTTAAAATCTGCAGCAATTTGAATAAAGTATAGATTTTAGTTAATAATGATGTATGAATATTGGCTCATTATCTGTGAGAAATGTACCATAATAATGTAAGATGTTAATAATAGGGGAAGTTGGGTGTGGATTATACGGGAGCTCTCTGTGCTATCTTAAGTTTTCGGTAAGTCTAAAACTATTCTAAAATAGAACATTTATTAAAAATTATATTTGGGTCCGGCCCCATGGCTTAGCGGTTAAGCGCTCGTGCTCTGCTACCTGCAGCCCCGATTCGGATCCCGGGTGTGCACCGACGCACCGCTTATCTGGCCATGCTGAGGTGGCGTCCCACATACAGCAACTAGAAGGATGTGCAACTATGACATACAACTATCTACTGGGGCTTTGGGGAGAAAAAGGGGGAAAAAAAAAGGAGGAACATTGGCAATAGATGTTAGCTGAGGGCCGGTCTTCCCCAGCAAAAAGAGGAAGATTGGCATGGATGTTAGCTCAGGGCTGATCTTCCTCACACACACAGAAAAAATTATATTTACCTATGACGGGCATATCTACCTTTTTATTAAACAGGAATTTGAGTCATTAGTGATGATTGCAGTTATCCTTGCCTATTGGCTTTATCAGAAAATCAAAACCAAAGCTGTTTTTCAATTTCTAAGGTTACTACAATCTAAGAATGTTTCTGTGAAATAATGATCTAGTGTGCCAAGATTCTGGAAATTTAGAATTTTATCTGGTTATGAACTCATGCATTTCAGAGCCAGTTGCTGCTGAAGTAGAAAGATAAAATTTCCAGACGCAAAGGTAAATGTTTCCATTTCAAGCTGATTCATGTTCATAATATTAATTTTCTAATTAATGAATTCCAACTGATTGCTAACTCTTTTATATGAATCTTTTATCATCTAGTTATGGAAAAATTCCAGACAACTAATAGGATAAAAAATTATAAGATTATATGAATCAGAGAAAATATATCCCACCTACTGGTTCATCCTAAAAGAAGAAAAGTTCATGAGGATACAGTTTATAGTTAAGTGTTTTATTTGAGTTAACTGTAAATTCATGTGCGGTTGTAAGAAATGATACAGAGAAACCTAGGTACCCCTCAGTTTCCCCCAAAGGTAGCATCTTGCATAACTATAGTCTAGAATCACCACCAGGAAACTGACATTGATATGATGCTCCAACCTTATTCAGATTTCAGCAGTTTTACATGAGCTCATATGTGTGTGAGTGTGTCTAAGTGTGCTTAATTCTATTCAATTTTGTCACAAGTGTAGATTGCCTTAACGATGATCAAAATGTACAGAAGGAAAGTTTTCCAAGACCCTCTTTCTGTTCCTGGCTGGGTCTGAAAATTAAACCAACAAAGACAGATTAATAGGAACAAAGCATACAAATATTGTTGAATTTTTACGTGTACATACGACCCTCACAAGAGAATGAAGACCTGAAGAAGTGAGTGACCAGAGCAGGAAGCTTTTGTACCTTTTAGACCAAGCAACAATAAATTTGTGAAGAATTGATAAGACATAGTGGTTTGGGCTAGGGGTAGTAAATGGTGAAGGAGTAACTAGGAAGGTAAGAGTTTGTTTAATCAGGTTTGTTGGTACAGATTTCTTGGCCCCAGATTCTCTGTCTCTGGTGATAAGAATATCTTCTTTACTCATGGTACAGAAGGGTACCTTTCACAGGAAGATTTATCTCCTACTTTCAGGGAAGAAGGGCAAGGGGAGAGGTCAGAGCGATATTTCTGCTTTTGACATTTTCTCAAACTCCTTCAGCTTAAGTTATTAAACATGCCAAGGTGCCATATTTTGGGGTAGTGGGTCCTGAACCTCATCAACAGTCAAGATGCATAACAGAGGCATCACCACAAAAATCCCACCACAGTCACATACTCTTCCATCCACCTTCTTCCCTTTCTACCTAATCCCTGGCAACCACAATGTTTTCCATCTCTATAATTTGTCATTTCAATAATGTTTTATAAACGGAATCACACAGTATATGAACTTTTGAGAGTGATATTTTTTCACTCAGCATAATAACCTTGAGATCCATTGGAGTAGTTGTATGTATCACTAGTTTGTTTCTTTTCGTTGTTGAGTAGTGTTCCAGGGTATGGATTTATTTTTTTCCACTCCTATTTTTATTTTTTTAAGTTTTATTGAGGTTGCATTGGTTCATAACAATGTATAAATTCCAGGTGTACATCATCATATTTTGGCTTCTATATAGACTGCACGGTGTTTACCACCAAAAGTCTAGTTTCCATCTGTCACCATGCACATGTGCCCCTTTAACAATTTCACCCTCCCCTGGACCCCCTTCCTCTCTGGTAACCACCCATCTATTGTCTGAATCTACGTGTTTGTTTGTTTATCTTCCACATATGAGTGAAATCATACTGTATTTGTCTTTCTGTGTCTGACTTGCTTTGCTTAGCATAATATCCCAAGTTCCATCCACATTGTTGCAAATGACCGTAGTTTGTCTTTTTTTTTTATGGCTAAGTTGTATTCCATTGTATATATATACCATATCTTTTTTATCCACTCATCCTTTGATAGGCACTTAGGTTGCTTCCAAGTGTTGGATATTGTGAATATTGTTGTAGTGAACATAGGGGGGCATGTATCTTTTCAAATTAGTGTTTTTGTGTTCTTTGGATAAATACTCAGAAGTGGAACAGCTGGATCATGTAGTATTTCTATTTTTAATTCTTTGATACTTTTAATTTTTTAATACTGTTTTCTATAGTGACTGCACCAGTTTGCATTCCCATCAGCAGGGTATGAGGGTTCCCTATCCTCCACATCCTCTCCAACACTTGTTATTTCTTGTCTTTTTAATAACAGCCATTCTGATGGGTGTGTGGTGATATCTCATTGTAGTTTTGTTTTGCATTTCCCTAATAATTAGTGATGTTGAACATCTTTTCATGTGACTGTTGGCCATCAGTATATCTTCTTTGGAAAAATGTCTGTTCAGATCCTCTGTGCATTTTTTGATTGGGTTGTTTTTGTTGTTGTTGTTGAGTTGTATGATTTCTTTATATATTTTTGAAATTAACCCCTTATCAGATATATGATTTGCAAATATTTTCTCCCAGTTGGTGGGTTGTCTTTCCATTTCGTTGATGGTTTCCTTTGCCGTACAGAAGATTTTTAATTTGATGTAGTCCCATTTTTCTTTTGTTTCTCTTGCCTGAGGAGACACGATATTAAAAAAATACTACTAAGACTAATGTCAAAAAGCATACTGCCTGTGTCTTCTTCTAGGAGTTTTATGGTTTCAGTGCTTACGTTCAAGTTGTTAGTCCATTTTGAGTTAATTTTTGTGTATGGTGTGAGATAATGGTTTACTTTTAGTCTTTTGCATGTGGCTGTCCAGTTTTCCCAACACCATTTATTGAAGAGACTTTCCTTTTGCTATTTGCTGTTGTATGTTCTTGGCTCCTTTGTTGAAGATTAGCTGTCCATAGATGTGTGGTTTTATTTCTGGGATCTCAATTCTGTCCCATTTATCTGTGTGTTTGTTTTTCTGCCAGTACCATGCTGTTCTGATTACTATAGCTTTGCAGTATATTTTGAAATCAGAGAGTGTGATACCTCCAGCTTTGTTCTTCTTTTTCAGGATTGCTTTGGCTATTCATGGTCTTTCATTGTTCCATATAAATGTTAGGATTCTCTGTTCTATTTCTGTGAAAAATGTTGGGATTCTGATTGAAATTGCGTTGAATCTGTAGATCACTTTAGGTAATATGGACATTTTAACTAGATTTATTCTTCCAATCCACAAAGATGCAATATCTTTCCATTTCTAATTTCTTTCAATAACGTCTTATAGTTTTCAGTGTAGAGGTCTTTCACTTCCTTGGTTAAATGTATTTCTAGGAATTTGTTCTTTTTGTTACGATTCTAAAGGGGATTGTATTATTGATTTCTCATTCTGCTAGTTCATTGTTAGTGTATAGAAATGCAACCGATTTTTGTATGTTGATTTTTTACCCTGCAACTTTACTGTATTCATTAATTATTTCTAACAATTTTTTGGTGGATTGTTTAGAGTTTTCTATATATAGAATCATGTTATCTGTAAATAATGAAAGTTTTACTTCTTCCTTTCCAATTTGGATCCCTTTTATTTCTTTTTCTTGCCTAATTGCTCTGGCTAGGACTGCCCATACTATGTTGAATAAGAGTGGCAGGAGTGGGCATCTTTGTCTTGTTCCTGTTCTTAGAGGAATAGCTTTCAGTTTTTCACTGTTGATTATGATATTGGCTCTGGATTTTTCATATGTGACCTTTATTATGTTGAGATATGGATGTTTTTAAATCATTTACTGATTGAAGGGCATCTAGCTTGTTTCCAGTTTGGGGCTAGAATGAATAAAGCTGCTATAAACATGTGTGTACACATCTTTGTACGAACATAAATTTTCATTTCTCTTGGATCAATGTCCAAGAATACAACTGTTGGGTCATATTGTAAGTGCAAGTTTAGTTTTCTAAGAAATTATGAAACTCTTTTCCAAAGTGGTTGCATTACTTGACATTCCCACCAGCAATACAGAAGTGATCTAGTTTCTTTGCGTTCTCATCAGCATTTGGTATAATCACTATTTTTTACTTTAGCTGTTTTCATAAGTGTATAGGGATATCTAATCATTGTGGTTTTAAATTTGCATTTACCTAATGGCTCATGAATTTGAATATCTTTTCATGTGATTATTTACCATCTGTATATATCTTTTTCAGGGAAATGTCTATTCATGTTTTTTGTCCATTTTTTAATTGGATTGCTTATTTTTTTCTTGTTGAGTTTTGATAGTTTTTATATATTCTAGATACAAGGCATTACTTGGATATGTGGTTTGCAAATATCTTCCCTCAGTCTGTATTGTCTTTTCATCCTCTTAACAGAGTCTTTCACAAAGCAAAAGTTGTTCTTTTAAAAAACATTTTGATGAGGTCAACTTTATCAGTTTTTCCTTTTATGGATCTTGTTTTTGGTGACAAGTCTAAGAACTTTTTGCCTATTCCTAAGGTCTTGAAGATTTTCTCCTATATAGTTTTTCTAAAAATTTTATAGTTTACTTTTAAGTCTATTATCTATTGTGAGTTAATTTTTGTATAAAGTGTAAAGTTTAGGTTGAGGTTCATATTTTTGTCTATAGATAGCCAATTGCTCCAGCAACATTTATTGAAAAGACAATCCTTATATCATTGAATTGTTTTATACCTTTGTCAAAAATAAATTGGGAATATTTGTGAGGGTCTATTTCTGGGCTCTCTATTCTGTTCCATTCATCTGTGGATTTGTCTCTCTGCCAACACCACACTGTCTTGATTACTGACATCCAGGCTTTTTGCAAACCTTAAAGAATGTAAAATTCCTAATATTCCTTCCTCAAGTAATGTAACACAATTTTTACCTTAAAAACAAAGAGGACAACTTGCTGGAATCTCTTATCTATCACCGGGGTGGTACTGGTTGATCAGGGACAAAAAGGAAGGAATGAATCACTTAAAATTTAGAGAAGAGTATTTAGCAGAGTTCTTCCTTCACTTTGAAAAGGATTGAGAGTTCTGCTAACTCTGGGAATCTTTTCCCCATTGCTTCCTTTATCTTTGGTTCTCTCATTTATCCATAATACATTATCTTCTTCATTTTTAAAGACGAGGAAATTGAAGCTCTTTGACATATGGTAGGACCAGTGTTAGTGTCTAAGGATTATGGTCCAAAGGAATCATCAGGTGGAAAGTGGTTTTATTAGTTTAGCCATAAAATATTTGTTGACTACCTACAGACTATGTTTCTGCCCTAATGGCATTTACATTTTGTGGGAGAAGCAGACAATAAACAAACAAGCAAATAACTATATATACAATTTTATATATACATATATATACATGTACATGTATATATTCTCCAAATCCCCTATCCACTATTCTAAAATCCAAGAGGCTCTGAAAATCAAAGATATATTTTTATAACTCACTTGGTGACAAAAACTGCCTTGAATTGACATGGAGCTATCTACAGTCTTTATTTATTCCACATGAAATTAACATTAAGGAATTTCAATATGGGATGGTGACCCAGACCAAGGGTACCAGGGGTATTGCATAATATACAGTAAATGCCTCATACTATCTTTCTAAAATCTAAAAATTGTATTATTTTTGGAAGCACATTTGTTCTCAAAGGTTTTGGATAAGGAAATGTAAACCTGTATTATTAAATTCAGGTGGAATAGGAGCTATAATGAAAAATAGAGTGATGCAGGATGAGGGCAATCTTTTAGATAAGGCTCCTGGGAAAGCCTGTCCTAAGAGATGACACTTGATTGAGATGCAGGGGTGAGCCACGGAGAAGGAGCATTCCAGGTGGAGGAAAAAAAAAATGTATGCAAAGACGCTTAGACAAGGACATGCTTGGGGAGTTGGAGAAACAAGGAGGTCATCAGGCCGAGAGTGGAGTAAACAAGGTGTAGTGCACAAGGAGATAGAGTTGAACTTATGCACAGACCACATGCCTTTAATCAAGGAGCAAAATTATCTAACTGTTTTCATTCCCTTCTTTCCACTAATTACCTGTATGCTCTTTAACTCATTTCTCTGTGTCTCAGCTATAATTTCTAAAATGGTTTAGTTGAATGTTGCAAACATACTACTCTCATCTTTTAGGTCTTGAGTATTGACTCAGCTTCTTTGGAAATGGCAGAAAGAGAAGACTTCCAATTCTTTCATAAAATAAGACAGCGATATTTACGTATGGATACGCTGAGCTAGAATATATGAAGTAACACATCAATACATGATTTGAAGTCCTTTGGCAAAAATGGTGATTTTAAATATTTAGATATTTATTTAGATAAATCAAGGTTATTATTTAAAATTATTGAGTTACCTTTTTTCTTTTCCTTTTGTTGAATTGTTTTGGTGGCTACCATCTTCTGAAAGGTAGCTTTCTGCTAAATCGATTGAATTTGCTGGACACTTTTCTGCACTGGTTAGCCAGCTACCTTTCACGGGATGCTCAGGTCCTTAATAAAGATGAAGATTTGCAGTCACTTATTAAATCAACCCAAACTTGGAAAAGATAAAATGTCATTTAAAATCAAATCCAGGTGGATTTAATGGAGAAGGATCCAATTCAATTAAAACTCAATTCTAGAGACAGAATAATTCATTGAGAAAGGATAATTCTCTCTGATACATCTAGAGTTTTTCCCTGCTTTATTCAAATGCTCATGCAAGGACCTCCTTCTTTTCTATTGTACTGCATATTTGCCCCAGCCTGGAGGTAATAAAATTACTTTAATGTAAAAATAGAAAGAAAGAAAGAAAAGAAAAGAAAGAAAGGAAGATTTTCTTCAGCACTGACACCATCAGCTATAGAAAATTGTTAACCTACATCCCTCTATCCCATTCCCCCCTTGATGTTTCTCCAAATTACTTCCAGGAGTTTCCAGAGGAGCATCATATATGGCCACAAGCAAGTTCTCTCAGTATCCACTGTCGACTGAGCTCTGCCGTGCCTAAAGAGTTATGCTTTGCTATAGTTTAACTCTCCAAGGGTTCTGATGCATTACCTAAAGGCATGGTCTCCGGAAGCTGGAGCTGGATTGATGCCTGAAGATGGTGCCTCCTGCTGTTAATAACCCCTCCCCACCACATTGTACTTTAGCAGTGTCTTTCATTACTGACAGCCCTGTGCCAAAGCATTCCTTATTGGCTAATAATTTAGACCAACAGTTCTCTTTTTTGCTTTGTCTATCTGGATAGACAGTCACCCAAAGGATGAATCTGGTGATCATTCCAGGCTTTGAACTTTAGTTGATGAACAGTTGAAGAGAAATAGAAGATCCTACTACCAGAAGATAAGAGACAATTATGGTATTATGATAGAGGTATATGAAAATTAATCAATTCACGTCCTACAAGGAGTAATAGTTATAGAAGTCTTGACTCCAGTTACCTCACATAGCAATCAACTTATTGGTAAAGTGCTGATTGGATTTCCAATCACAAAAGCTTTGGAGGGAATCTACTGGAGACTATTCTCCTTAACGAGCCCATTTCTTGGCCAGTCCTCTTCCCTTTTGAGGCTGATGCACTAAGGTATATTCCTTGACATTTGCTGACATTTGATCATTTAAATCAGTCCTTTAGGGATCCAGGTATAATAATCCAGGTATAATAATTCGCAACAAATTTGAGTATTATGCTTTTCATATACATGCATTTCTTAGATTAGATGGAAACAAAAAGTCTCAAATGAGTATTGATGGATTTATTTCAAGCACATTAATTTTGTCATTTTTCTTCTGAGACAGTATTTTTAAACTCTCACATTTGTTATAAAGCCTAAAAGCTGGATCCAGGTATCTCTTGAGGCTCACACCACTCCCTTTAGTTATTACACTATGTAGTCAGAGAATATTTTCCATATGTCCTAATGACATTTAACTATGCTATCTATACTGTGATCTGTGGAAATGTTTGTGATGATAATGATGAAAGTACAAACAAGTTATTTTTTTGTTTGTTTAAAATAATTCTTTTTGTGCTCACAAGCTAACTTATTTGAGTTCTTTGTTCAACCTGTTTCTATGCTAGTAAGTACAGATGGTTTAAGTTACTTTTCTTTAGTAGGTCTGTTACATTTTTTAAAGTTCTAATATAGAACTTTTAATACTATATTATAGATGTTTTTTAATTTGTGTTTCCTCATACATAATAGAAAAGTAATATTGGAGAGAGATGACTATAAGAAAATAATTTAAGATACAGGATAATGTTCTATATTACAAATGTTTGAATATTCTTAAGAATATTTGTAGGTTCCCATATGTTCATATAGGAATAAAATCTAGGTCCATTTCTTTTTGTTTCCTCATTTTTATGCTGGGAAAATATGCATAACATATAATTAATGTTTGAGAAATATTTTTGAACAATGAATGAAGGAAAGGTACCATACTTGAACATGAAATCAAGCAGATGGCTCAAATTAATACTTGACACAATGCCCAGCCCTATGATAGGTCCTGTGCAGAACACGTAAATATGGTCTCTGTTCATGTAGACTTTAAATATCTTTGATTTAATATTCAAATATTTAAATTTATTTAGTAATCATTGAACAGTTAACAGAGACAAAAATTTGTAATAACAAGAACGAGAAGGAAAAGAATCAGCTAGTGTTTATTGGACATTTTATACATACCAGTCGTTGATCTAAACAATTAATTTATCTTAAATTATTTACAGCCATCCTGAGTTAGCTATGATTATTATCCCCATCTTATGGATGAGGAAAATAAAAGAGTTTTGCCCTCAAGAAGTATGGAATCAAGCACAAGTTAAGTTCACAAATCCAAGGTATTATTCTAACAAAATCTGCCAGTTACGTTAGGTTAGCAATAAATATAGTCTTACAAATTCCAAAAACAACACTGTTAATATTTTAAAAAATGTTTCTAATATTAAAAACCACTTTGTAACTGTCTAAAATTTAAAACAATCCAGCTTATTTTCAGGGCACAAAATTTTACAAAATTATCAACATTCACAGGAGAAAATTAAACTAAACACAGGAAAACCAAAGTTATTACCATATGTGTAGAACTAATGAGCTAAAAATTAACTCATCTCTGTGAGAACAGAAAGGAAATGAAATTAATATTATAAAGAGTATGATTTATCCTAAGAATACTATAAAATATTTTCAAAAATAGTATTTAGATGATGAGATGCCTTTTTAGTTTCTTGACAATAGTTGTAACAGAAGGCCAAATAAAATTATTATTGAGGAAGTTACTTTCAGTTAATGTTACACATTCTATAATCACAATTTAATTCACTTATAAAATCGAATTGCCAAACTCTCTAAACATGAAGCAAAAATCTCCAATTTTCCTGTTAAAACAAAGTAAATGAAGAAAATATTTCTAGCACTACTGAAATCCTGATAAAATACATTAAAAATGTTGAAAACATATGGAAGCAAATCTGCTCATACAATTTGCACATAGATATTAGATTCCATTCACAATAAAATTGATGCTAGTTATTATTTCTTCATTTATTATTTATTATTATCTATTATTTAAATAGACATTTTAAAAAATGACTATTTAGTGCCTACCATTTGTTAGATATGGTGCTAGGGACTAAAAAAAGTGAAAATCAACATGAATTCTATTTCTAATCATGTAAATAATTAACTGAAACAATCAAAAAATACAGAATTAAGGAAATGACCTTTATTTATTCATTTACTTATTCATTATTTTTTCAGCATTGTTGTGGTCCTGCTTTACAGAGATACATAAAATCTAAAGTTGCTTCCTGCCATCAAAATGCTTAAAATCATGGTAAGAAGAAATATTACCCAGCTTTGCGTACAGTATCAAAGACCTAAACCTACCTATGGTTTTAGATAGGCCATCCTGCACTGGTAAATGTATTGCAATCATTACATTATGACCAAAGAAAATGAAAGAAAAAGTTCAGCTTTACTAATCATAAAAGAAAGAAAAGCCATAACAACAGTTATTTTTACTTACCAAATGGCAGAGAATTGGGAATGCTTGAGCAACTGAAAATGAGGAGTCAAAGGCACAGTACTAAAAACTGAGGATGGACATAGAAATCGGTAACACCTGTCAGAGGGCAATTTTTCGGTATAATTAGAAATTTAAATATATTTTGACCCATAAATTTCAACACTAGGAATTGATCATGGGGAAATAGATTAATATGAAGATGTATTAATTAAAGCAGTGCTTATCATAAGACATTAATAATAGCCACAGCCTGGAAGCAATCAGTCACTTACCATAGGGAACTATTTAATTTAACCACAGTACATTTCTAAGATAGAATCCATAAAAGGGCCAGCCCCGTGGCTTAGCGGTTAAGTGCATGCTCCGCTACTGGCGGCCGGGTTGGGATCCCGGGCGTGCACAGATGCACTGCTTCTCTGGCCATGCTGAGGTTGCGTCCCACATACAGCAACCAGGAGGATGTGCAACTGTGACATACAACTATCTACTGGGGCTTTGGGGGCAAAAAAAAAAAGGAGGAGGGTTGGCGATAGATGTTAGCTCAGAGCCCGTCTTCCTCAGCAAAAAGAGGAGGATTAGCATGGATGTTAGCTCAGGGCTGATCTTCCTCACAAAATAAATAAATAAATAAATAAAACTGTTTAAAAAAAAAAAGAATCCATAAAAACAATACTGTAGGAAAACATTTATTTACAGGGGAAGATATTTGCGACACATTGTTGAGAGACAAAAGATGACTACCAATAATATTTAGGTATGGTACCATTGTGTAAGATAATATATTAGTAAATAAGAAAGGTCTGAAAAGGCATATCTCACAATGCTAGCAGTAGTTACCATTTGTTGGGTTATAGCTGTTATTTTTACATTCGTATTTTTCTATTTTTCAAGTTTTCTGAAAACTTGAAATTTAATATTTTCAATTTAAGTTTTTAATGAGCAGAAAGAAGCATTAAGTAAGAAAAAATAAACTGTCTTACATCACACTAAGAATATATGACAAAGACTTCCAGAGGTTCTCAGTATCTGTCCTATTTCTCTTTCTTAGTAATAAAATCTCTTCTTTTTAGCTGGGCATTAAAACTCAGAATAAATAGTTCATCTCCCAGTTTTCCCTGCAGCAAGTGGCCATGTGACCAAATTCTGGCCAATGAGATGAAAATAGAAGTATTATACACAGCTTCCAGGGAAATTATGAGATCTTGTAATATTAATCTTAGTAACCATTTAAGATACCAGAAGAGATTTTAAAGAAGAGTGGAAATGATCAAGAAAATGATTTAAACTGCAAAAATTTTTGTAATACATATAGCAGAAGAATCTGAAAAAGTATTCACGTTTGTTCATATAAAACAAAATTGCAGTACGTGCATTTCCTATGCTGTTTCCTTTGTTAAATAATGTCAAAGTCCTCCAATAGCATTTTGTTTATGATGACTAATATGAAATGATGGTAGACTCTAACATTGCTTTTTGATGGATACGGTCTCAGACCTAGTTTTGGGGGAATATAGAACCTGTACTCAGAGCTCTCCCCCCCTCTGACTGCCTAAGAACAGTGGGAGGAGCGCATGGAAATTCTACAGATACTTGCAGCTGCAAATTACAGAAAAGCTTACCCAAAGTGGTTTACTCAATAAGAACACATGTTATTTCATATAACAAAAGGTCTGGAGGTACATGGTTCAAAGGCGGGTTAAATCAGTAACTCAACAGAGTCAAAGTTCTAGCTCAAAATTCTGTCATCCTCTTGGCTTTTCCCTCATGCTCTTAAGATGGCTGCAGGTGCTCCCAACATTAGGGCCTCACATAGCAGTGTCCTAAGGCAGGAATAGAAACACTGTTCCAGAAAGCCCCACTGTACTTGCCTTTAAATTCCTCTGGCCGGGATACCCGTGCTCAAAGGAATCATTGGCAAGTACAATGAAATTGTCTTGATTGGCTCGGGCAAACTTATACTCCTCCTTGGGGTCTGGGGAGGTACCTAAAATGTGTGTGGATGCCCCATGTCTTTTTTTAAATGGTGTTGGACTAGCAATAAAATAAAGGCAGGAAATCTAGCTGTGGGACTGGCAAGTACATGGTCTTTCATGCTGATTGCTGATACAAAGAGCAGAAATAGGCTCCCTAAAGCTTCTCTCCAGTCCATGTAGATATTTTATATGTACAGATGGTAAAAAAAGAAAAAATGCGTGGACTTTTTGCTAAGACAAAAAAGAATAGAAAAACACACATGTATGGACTAAATGTATATATTACACAATGAATGTAAATGAATTGTCACATACTATATAAAGTATACTAGAGTGTAATAGAAATTTAAAGAACAACAATTGTGCTATGAAAATCTTAACAATACATCCATGCCAATCTTCCTCTATTTTTCAGTATGTGGGCTGGCAGCACAGCATGACTGCCAACAGAGCAGTGTCGGTACGTGCCCGGGAACCGAACCTAGACTGCCAAAGCAGAGCCCATCGAACTTAACTACTAGGCCACCAGGGCTGGCCCAAAATCTTGACAATTTTCATGGGATTCATTTATGCAATGGAAAACAAAATCACAAAGCCATTTTAGGTAGACCTTTTTGTAAATCCTTGCAATAAACTTGTACCTTCTCTAAGTGTTAATGTTTCATTTCTCTTTCTAGAAAAGACAAATGCAAAATGTTCAGCTAGGTGACCTTTTAAGAGTGTTGTCCCTGCCAGGACCTAAGACTGTCCCTTCTGGGGACAAGTGAAGATGTAAGAAATGAGCTACACTGGCCTGAGCCTGCACTTTTCCGTAAGGGCTCAATTCGAACAGAGAGACTTCAGGGCCGGGAACAATTGCTCCAAGTGTTCTGTAATAATAAGGACAAGGAGATCTGCAAAACCAGTTAAAGATCACAAGTTAGAAAGATTTTCAATCGGTTAACAATATAAAATAATGTATAGTTTTATGAGGATTCACTTGAAAGATTTTTTAAATTCATAAGCTCTCATATCTAAAAGATGTCTTAGAAATAATCTACTCAAACTCCTCAGTTTACAAATGAGTAAATGGAGGAGCAGAAATCCCAAAAATTTATCAAGACCACACAGTTTGCAGGTAGAAAACACCCAGGTCTCTGGGTTAGTAGTTCAGTGTCTTTTCCACTTCAGTCTGTTATTCCAATCATTGTAGTAATTGTGTTCTTTCACATTCTGTTGTTGTTAGTGCCATCAGTCAATTCTGACTCCTAGCGACCCTATGTATAGCAGAGCAGAACCCTGCTGGTCCTTTTGCAGTGTTCTGCTGCTATTCATAGGGTTTTCGTGGCCAATTTTTAAATTAAAGATCACAAAAATGTAAATAGTGTTGCATTAAAAGTAAAGTTTATCCTTTGTTTTCAAAGAAAAGCAACCATAAATAATGATCAGAAACAAGAAAAATTGTATTTTAGGTACTAAGTGTTCTGTGCCCAATTCCGACAGGGAGGGGATTTCTCCACACCGCAATCCATCCTCCAACACTAGCTGGCTGTACTACAATTCACCTCAATTCTAACAGTATCTACCTGGAGATAGCATCAGATTTCGCAGGTTAAGGGCTCAGTCCTACAAGACTGCCCCACGCCCACCCTCCAGTCACCTCAAATGTCAGTCACAAGCCCAGGTTATCTCCTGTGCTTCTGACCCCACTACTATAGATTGGAGGTTTCAAGGACTCCTTTCTTAGGTTCGATTAATTTGCTAGAGCAGCTCACAGAATCTAGAGAAAATTTTACTTACTAGATTACCAGTTTACACGAAAGGATATAATTCGGGAACAGCCAGATGGAAGAGATACATGGGGCAAGGTATGGAGAAAGTGTGCAGAGCTTTCGTGCCCTCTCTGAGCATGCCACTCTCCCTGAATCTCCATGTATTCACCAACCCAGAAGTTCTCCAAACCCATTCTTCTGGGTTTTTATGGAGGCTTCATTATATAGGCATGACTGATTAAATCATGGGCAATTGGCAATTGATTCAACCTCCTTATGGATATTAATGGTTACAGAGTGATTTTAGCAGCATCAAGCCTTATATCCTCCCAGAAAAGTTCAAGCATGGAAGAAGGGAGAGGCTTCTTGTGAGAAGTTCCAAGAAGCCTTCCCTTCAAGCCCCATGGGCCAGCACTGTGTCATATGCTTTAGCTGCAAGGATCGCTGAGAAAGCAAATATATGGAAGGTGAGCTCTGCTAATCAAGAAGGGGAAGGGGAGAAATAGTCTTAGAACAGATAGAACTGTATCACTAGATATTGTTTCATAAAAGACTACTGCAAAACTAGGTGGTTTAAACCCCTGTGTTATTTATAAAGAATTTATGGCTCACCTGACCTGTGCCAGGTTCAGCTGATCTTGGCTGGGTTCACTAATACCTTTGCAGTCCACTGGTGGACGGAGTCCTGGATCAATCTCCTTTGAAGCACTTCTCCTTATTCTTCTTTTTTGTTTCATCATTTGGCGCAGGAGCCAGATATTGATTTTGTGTTGCCATGAGGTTCAGAATCCTGGCCACCTCATAGCACCAGTCCTGGGTGATGTACATGTTAAAGAGGGAGTTCATCTTTAGTTCCAGTGTCTGGCATGTGATGGTAGGCTGGCTCTTTTTCTGGATAGAACAAGCATGGATCCAGTTCACTGCCAAGTTGTTGTTCCATGTCTGATAATCTTGATGAGTGTATGAAGAAGGACTCCCTTGAGAGTTCTCTAATAACCTAGTTTGCCTAAGAAACTGGAGCATGTTAGTAAATTACTGTTCAGAATGGAGGCATACTACACTAATCACAACGAACAGACAGTATATTCCCTATAAAATATATTGTTTGAAAGAAAAATTAGTTCAACAACTCTACTGCATAATTTGTTTATTGGTTATAGAATTTTTTACTCACTTCAGTACATCACAGCTGCCATATTTTAGAATGTGGTCATGGCTCTTTACTTACTAGTCTTATCCACACCTTTATTCCTGAGTAGTTTCCGTCTTTGGTGGCCCCATTTGTATTAGATTGATGGACTTTGGATTAAGTTTTACTACTGGACATGGAAATAATTTGGAGGTGGAGGCATTGTCAAATTCCCACAGATGTTCAGTTAACCTCCCTTCTTCGTAGTTATGAGAAAACTGAGACTAACTGAAAAAGTCAGAAAAAGGCTAACTGAATTGTCTAAGACTGGGCAGCCAAATGATGAGAGAATGAGACCAGATCCCAGAAACATCCTGTCTTTCGCAAACAATACAAAAGCAGAACAGCCATTAATGAACATTTGTATCTTCATGAACATCCAATCTTACTAGCATTTATACTATGGACACATACTTCAGTCTTGAGAGAGAAGGATGAAAGAAGGGACTGTAGAGTTACTCAATCTAATAGGTCCAAGTAGGTAAGTCTTGTAAATTGAATGACTTATTTTTTCATCAGGAGTGAAGGAGAAGATGGCCTGTGTTGGGAGGGTGGGGTTTGGTGGGGGAAGTGAGGGTGTTGTAGCCACAGGAAGCTTAGTCTTGGATATATGCTGTTCAGATTGGAAATTGTATTTCCTCCTTGTAGTAGCTGTCCTTAGTAACTGCTTACCTACTTATGAGTTTTAATAAACAGAACTAAATTAAAATATATTCCTCCTATAAAGCCTCATATCATTATATTTATAATAAATTACCATTGAAAACTTACTATCCTCAGAAGGTAGTCAATGTATTTTAAAGATAATAAGCATTCGGGATGAAAAGTTTTAGCTCTGAGAATATCTTCTGAGAAAGAGAACTGATTCTTGGTCATTGCTTCTGTGACCTGAAAGAGTTAATGCTCTTGTATTTAGCCAAACAGGAAGAAAAATGTGACTCAAAACCATAGACTATAAAAACAGAAGAAATCTTGAAGAATAAACTGGCCCAAGTCCCTCCTTTTAATGATAAGAAATTAGGCTCAGAGAGGCATGTGGAACTCTCAATGTTATATGGGAGCAGTTCATGGATTGCAGTTGTTTGCTTTTGTTTCCATTCATTAAAATATTAAACACTTGCTGTGGCCCAGTCTTGTTGGCTGACAGAGATATAATCATAAACAAATCTTTATGATAACACAAATGAATTTTCACAATGTCTCTCTGACCTGTCTTTCCAGCCACATATCCCACCACTCCTCTATGCTCTGGGGCTCACCAAATGTCTCCTCAGACACATCCTGTTCTTTCACACCACTCTGCCTTTGCTCATGTTACTGGTGCTTTTAAAAATAACTGATTACTTTACAACAGCTAAAACAAGGGCATGGTAGTGTTGGGGCCCAGGGCAGGCAGTCCCAAAATATCCCACAATGGCATATTTGTTATTTTGAATTATAGTCACCTGTTTCAACCTTCGTTTCTTTGCTTCCCCTGAAAGAAGGAAATAAATCTCCCATGTAACAGGTACCCTTCCTTCTCCAGGATGCTGAGGCATCTTTATCTCCAGCAATAAGGAATCAAGGGATGAGAAATGATATATAAACAAATCTTGTTTCTTTTACTAATTTGCTACCTCAAGACTAAACTCTGCTTAAATTCCTCACTAATTATGTACCCCAAACCTAAGTTTCCTCATCCTGTCAAATCCTCACAAATTTATTTTTTCTTTGTGTAGAAGATATAAAAGCAGTCTGCTTTGCCCATCTTGGAAAGCATAATTTTTATGATCTCCTGTACATATGTATTAAATTTTTTTTTCTCTTGTTAATCTGGTCTTGTGTCAATTTTATTATTAGTCCAGCCAAAAGAATTCAAGACGGGTAGAGGGGGGAATTTCCCCCTCTCAGACAGTAGAAAATTTCAGAGTTACGTGTTCCAGTTCCTTAAGCAAAATAAAAATGAAATGAAATAAAAATATGTAAATATTAATTTTTCTTGTCTTATGTAAAAGTAAATTAATCTCCAAGATTTTTAGGAGAAGATACATAATTAGGTGTAAAAACACAATTGCCAAGGCCCTGAGTAGAGAGTGTGGCTGTCATATTCAAAGAACATCAAGGAGACCAGTGTGGATGAAGCAGAGTAAGTAGAGGAAAGACAAATAGAAATTTTGGATAGAGAAATGGTGAGAAGGGAGTTATTTCAATTGTGCAGGACTTTGGTGTTTACACTGAGCAAAATGGGAAACCATTGGAGGATTGAATTAGATTGAGTGACATATGCTGACTTACATTAAAAAAAAATCTTCCTGGCTGCTTTTGTTAAGAATAGACTTAAAGGGAGCAAGAATAGAAGGAAGGAGACCCATGGGGTGGCTATTGCAATAATCCAGGAGAGAGGTGATGGATTGCACTAGTGTTGTAGCAGTTGACCAAGACAACTTTAAGGAGTCCCTCAGCTTGACTGAACTTGAGACAGGCTTCTTCCTGACCCCAGTTCCTGATCTCCCTTTTCTTAGAGCATTTACCTTGGAAAACTTGTAATGGTAGATTTTTTTCCCTGCCCCTTTGAAAGGTACATCTTTTAAAATCTTCTTGTTAGTTTTACAACCCAGGAATGTCTTTCTCAAGGATTGAGAATCATCCCTTTGAAATGAAATCAAGGAAGATAGCGTCCCTATCTTCAAGTTTCTGTGAGAGGGTAGGAGCCTAACTTTGGGAATGTCTTGCTCCAAGTTGTAAAACTACCCCATGTCATGAGGATATAAGAAAGTTTACTTTTCCTTTGGGTAAGACCAATTAGCAAACACAGGTGGCCTACAATCTCATCTTCTCCCACCTGAGCTCTTAAACACTCTCCAGTCCTTTCAGAGGATTTGAGCTCAGGATGACTTCTGGCCACTTTCCCCTCATGCAGCAGCTTTGAATAAAGTCTTCCTTACCTGTTTACGTTGTTCAGTGCAATTTTTGCTTTGACACAATAGGTGGGATCATTGGATATATTTTGAAGATAGAATTTTCTGATGAATTAGATGTGGAATGAAAGAAAAATAGAATTAAGAATGTTGTCATAGGATTCAATGCACAAATGGAAGAAGTTGCCATTGACTGATATGGAGAACACCGTGGTTAGGGCATATGGGGTAGGGGATTGAGAAGTTCAGTTTTGGATATGTTGAGCTTGATATGTCTATTAGACTGTACAGTCCACAATTGGATATGAATCTGGAATTCAGAAAGAAAGAGCTGAAGGTGTAACTGCACAGGTCTTCAATATGCAGAACATATATCAAATCACTTACTGGATATAAAGAGTGTGGTTAGAGAAGAGAAGACTAAAGATTGAACCCTGAAGCATTACCTCAGCCAGTGGTTGAGGAAAAGAGACTGAGAAAGTCCCTTCCAGGATCAGGGGGAAATCCAAGAAAGTGCAGCCCTGAAACCCAAAAGGAGAAAGGGTTTTCAGGAGAATTGAATGATCATCTCTGTCAAATGTCGTTGAGAAAGTTAGATGTGAGCTGAGAACTGATCCAGGGTTTAGCAACTTAGAGGTCGTTGGTGATATTGACTAGTGCCGTTTAAATGGAGTGCTAGGTGCCTTTTAAATGGAGTGCTAGGAACAAAAGCTAGACTGGAGGGCCAGCCCCACTGGCCTAGCAGTTAAGTTTGGTGTGCTCTGCTTTGGTGTCCCGGGTTATCTTCCTGGGTGTGGACCTACACTGCTCTGTTAGCAGCCATGCTATGCTGGTGGCCCACACACTAAAAAATAGAGGAAGATTGGCACAGATATTAGCTCAGGGTGAATCTTCTTCAGCAAAAAAAAAAAACAAAAAAATAGCTAGACCAGAGTAAGTTAAAGAGAATGGGAAGAGATACTTGGAAAAGGAGTTTTGGTGTAAAATTGAATGAAGGAATGTGTCAGTAGCTAGAGGAAAAATTGGAGTAAAGAGGTTTTTTAGTTTTTGTTTGTTTATTAGGAATGAGAGAAATAAAAGCACAGTTATAATTATGGGAATAATACAGTAGAGAGGAATATATTGATGACATAGGAGAAAGAAAGAGGGGTGAATTTCCAGAGTGATGCAATGACGTCCCGGAGTAGATGAGATGAATGAGAATACAGAGTCTAGAGTGCAAGATAAGGAGTTGGCCAGGTGATGAGATGTTTTATCTCTATAACAGGTGGGGAGGCAGTTTTCCTCTCAATAACAGGGAGGAAGGCAGAATATACGGTTACAAAATGTTTGCATGGGTAGTGAGTGTGGTAAAGGGAGTTTATGGGCATTTTCTTCTGATTGCTTTTAAATTGTTTTATGGATTTTTTAAAAAAATCCATAGAACTTTAAAATACACTATAGGAGAGCAATAGTTAGGGAGGTTTTAGAATATGGAGCTCCTCTCTATAATATGAATTGTAGATCACTTTGAAGAGTCCTTCCCAGTACCTGCCCAAAGATAATCTACCTACCAATATTTACACCAGGGCATTGCATTCTTTTAATTGATATGAAGAACATTCTTGTTGTATCTTTGAAAGAGAATAAAATTAATATTTAATAATAATAGCAACAATAACAAGAACTAGTATTAATTATTACCTACTTATATACTGCTAAATGCTTTACACGTAATATGGATTATATCATTCAATCTTTACAGTAAATCTGTAAGTTAGGTACTATTATAGTACCCGTTATTTAGATTAGGGAATTGAGGTTTATAAGGTCAAATAACTTGCCCAAGGTCATACCTACTAAGCCACAGAGCTGGGATTAAAATTTAAGTATTCTGACTACTCTGTATAACCACATTAGCAAGGGGGTGCCCTAAAGGTAAACTCTGCCTTTCAAACTAGTAAAATCTAGGTGGATTCCTTGTGGTAGTGGTATTGGCAGTGCTGTAGTGTGTTTCTGTGTGAGTATGCATGTGTTTGTTGAATGTGGGTAAATGTATTCTCATATGTAAGTTTCTATCTATTTATATATGCATATTCAATGGTTTGGAAAACAATCTCTCCTTTTGTTTTACACTTCCTACTTATTTTTTACTTAACTCAACTTGCAACTGGTTCTCAGAATAAATGAGAAGTCATTTATGTAAATATTTTTATCCAATTATCCAGGCATCTATTTTAGTGGGTACAGAAGGAAATCATATTCAAAGATATCAGTCAGGGTTCTCCAGGGAAATAGAACCAATAGGAGAATAGAAACATAGGTAGATAGATAGATAGATAGATAGATAACAGATAGATGATAGACAGATGATAGATAGATAGTTTTTGCTCTTAAGGCCTTCAACCGATTGGATGATACACATCACATTATCAAGGGTATTCTCTATCACTTAAAGTCAATTGATTATTCATTCATTTTTCTCACTTTAATGATAATTTAAGTGTATGAGCATGTGTAAGTGTGTATTGATAAGGAAGTTGAGAAAATTTTATTAATTCTCTTACACTTTTTCTTTAATTCCAACGTTACTACAGTACTCATGATTTTAGTACCTATTTTAGTACCGTCAGCCCTGTCTGATGCATTGTTAACCAATCCTGAACTTCTGCCTAGGCTCCTATTTTCTTTTTACTGGCTTTTCTGCTTAGCATCATTGTCCCCACTACATGGAGCAATGTCTTAGCTGTAACCCCAGACTATTGACTGAAAACTTATCTCACAAGCATCTCTTGCCTTCTAATCCTATTCTAGTGTGCACACCTCCATTGGATGAGGTCTTTTCTTTTAAGGATGCATGTCCTTACTTATCACCTATCTGAATACCATTCCCAGTGTCTGGGCCCTAATTCCCAAGTGGTCATCTTGGAACTGTCAGTTGGATGACTCATGACCTAATGCATACTTCCCTTGTGTGACATCAGTGCTGGTCACCATGACTGTACTATTTCTCTTAGACAGCTATACTGTAAGCTCCCGTTTTGCTTATTCATACATCCTCTAGAATATTTTGTACATAGTAGGTACTCATTATTTATTTGTCTAATTGAAAATGTAATGAAATTAATATATTAGCTTTCCAGAAAGATATTGTCTGCCTTTTAAATTCTATGATACAGTGAGTATGCATGCAATATGAATGTCAGAGAAATTGTGCCTAATTAGTCCTTGTATTTAATGGAATCAGGGAACTCCTCCTGAAACGCTTTCATGCTGGTCAAGAATATAATCTATACTACTTGACCATTAACACATGATACTAAAATTTGTTGAATACCTACAATGTAGCAGACAATCTACTGAATGCTAGAAATTTAAGACAAAAAGGCATAGTCCCTGATTGTAAAGAATACACTTTACAATTGTCACTGATTAACTGCTCCCAGTAACTCAAAGGAGGTTTCAAAAGCACTTAACTGTTTCTCAAAGCTGTATTTCAGTTATGTTAAGAGATGCAATCACCAACTGCCCTAACTAATCCAAACTCCACTGCAAGAGTAATGCCGAGAAGTGCTCAAAAGTTACTTTTGTTTTATTTTAATGTTAAGTTCTCTGCCCCAGGAGGAGCTTATGCCTTATTAGCATAACATGTGATATATATGAAAGCATGTTTTCAAACTACGCCTGCGTGAGCTTATACCCACCTCTACAGGTGATGATGAAACCTTCCTTTTGAATATTCATTCCCCATCTGAAATAAAAGGCCGCTGCTTTCCCTTGCTCAGGAAGCCACAGCTTTGGAAGTGATTCCCTGTGGTCTCCGTATTTGCTACAAATAAATTGTACTTTGTGTGACAACTACTTCTGGTGAAGGCTTTGATTTCAACTCACCGGGAAGCAAACCCACTTTGGTTCAGTAGCACAATTACAACACAGTGTGATAAATACTGTGACAGCTCTGAGCACCTGGCGCTCTATGGGAACAAAGTAGGAGCACCTTATCCAGTCTAAGCCAAATCCTACAGGGGCATTAGACATTATAGAAACAAAAAGGGATGGGAGGGCCTTCCAAGCAGAAAAAAACAGCACAAGAAAATGTTCAGAATAAGGGACATGACATTCCTAGAAGTCGGAAGTTATTCAGTGTTGTTGGAGTATACTGAAAAGGAGGAAAATAAAGAGAGATGAATAATTCAAATTACAAATTCAAATTGTGCATAGCCTTCTGTGCCCTCCCAAGGAATTTAGAATTTATTCTAAAATTATGATGAAGCACTGAATAATTTTAATCACGGGGTAATGTGACCAGACATATTTAAGGAATACTTTCTCTGGGGGAAGTGAGGAGAACAGATTGGAGAGGGAGAATGGAAATATATATGTAATAAGAGTTCAAAGACACATGATAGTAACAGAGAGAGAGAGAGAGAAGTGGACAGACTGAAAGCTATAAAGATAGAATTAATTCAACTTGGAGACCTATAAAATATGATCGAAAAGGAGAAGCCAATGAGGAATTCTAACTATCTGGCTTGTGGGACCTGGAGGCTATTGTGCCAAGTTATTCACTGACATAGGAAATGCAGGGAAAGAAGGAGATCTGGGTACGTGTTGTGAGGGTAAGTGAGGAAAAATGGGTCTAGGTAGAGAGGGGTAAGGAGGGAAGAGGGAGTGTTGATCCCCTAAGACATAGGAGTTTGTATGGGCCCTGAGATCAAAACAGAGATTTGTTATATGTATAAGGCATTAACCTGTAATAGATGATGAATTCTTTTGCTCAGGTGAGTTCCCCAGTGTACTGAGTGAAGAACTGAAGTTATAACCCCAGGGAATATCCACAATTCCCTGACTTTTACTTTCCTCTGTGATGAGATTGTAGGTGATTCTGGAATTCTAGGGCAGGGGAGAAATAAGCTTTGTCAAAGAAAAAAATCTGTAAAGGGTAATTCTCCACGCATCATCATCTTGGTTAAAATGGGCATCTGGTATCTACTTGGTCTGGATATTAATATATACAAATCTCAGGGGTGGTTCATTTACTTAGATACAGGATATATAGCAATACATTGAAAATGAATGAAAGTACACCATTGAGTGAAACCACATATAATTTACTGCAGACTTAGGTATAAAATATCGACAAAAGCCAGTGTATTTCCAGTATTAATCCTCAGCACTCCATCTTCCCTCCTTGTCCCTCTATCCCCAAACACACACATATAGAGAATCATTAGAAATGAGTGACACCCCCTCAACTAAATTTGGTTACAGGACATATCTGTCCTGGCCAAGTTTGTATCTTATTATGTGTTATTTATTAGGCTTTCACCATCTGGTTCACAAATCTTGTCTTATTGAGTCTCAATATATTGCATTTCATATCCTTAACATAGAATCAGTGGCAGAAATTTCTCAATATTTCCATTCACAGTTCATATTTTGGGTAGATCTCTTCATATCTTTCTAGAAACCTTGCACTGCTGTTCCTGCATACACAAACCTATATGATTCGGTCCTTCAGAAGTTTCCCTCTTCTTCAATAGCCTTCTGTTGCCTGCTTATTGCCTCAGGGATAGCTTACTTCTGTGCAAAGTGGCCTGGTTCCTCCTTTCTTTTTAAATTCCTAAATCTCTCTGATTTGCTCTTGTAAGTCTCTCTGCCTTGCTTCCACAGTGGGAAGGAGGCATTTTATCTTTCTCCTTTTGGTGGGGGAAAGATTTCCAAAGTAAGTCTGATATAAAACTGGCTTCCTAGTTGCATAATTCACTGATAAAAAGATTCTTTATAATACCGTTAAACATTGCCCCTGGTGGCAGCACAATGTTTTACTATTGAAACATGCATTTAAACGTGCCTTCTCTCTTTCTTATAGGAGACGATATTTCCTTAGCTAGGGAACTAAGAGTGGGAGTGTGTTGGGGGAGAGTGGGGGTGGGATGGAGTGGGTGTTACTCATTATTGTGATGGATCCCAAGTAGGTGACCCTGTAAACAACGTGATTGGATCACTCAGAAGGCACAACCTAAGGAAGTCTTCCTTCTGGGAATGCTGCAACATCTCTCAATTACCTACAGATCTAATCCATGGCAATGATTTGCATGGAAGCCCACTCCCCCGTTCTCCCTGAGAAATAAACATGATAAAGCTGCAGAATTCCACTTAGTCTGTTCTATTACACACTCTTTAGTTTTTTTCCTGAAACTTACTCCTCTCCTTTTTTATTTCCATTTTCAGCTTCTCTGTCCTTTTTCTTTTTCCTATTCATTTTTGCATTTATAAAAGCACAGACTTTTAAACTGTCCACATATACTCCAAGTCCACCAGATAAAAATATAAAAACAGATAACAAAAGTCTTCATATATAGCTAAGGCTTTACGTACACTATTATAATCTCTGTAACAAATCTATCATATTAGGGTACGTCCGTCTTCTCCATTTTCCAAGGTAAACTGAAAATTACAGGGACTAACAACTTGTTCAAGGTCACATAGATAAAGGCTTTGAAAAGGCAGGATTCAAAGCATGTTCCAATTGGCTCCATTCAATCCATTCCACAGATTCATTGATCCAGTCAATTGTGATTGAGGGCCTTGGTGCCGGAGACACAACGGTGACAGAACAGACCAATCACTGCCCTCATGGAGCTTACCTGCTTGTTGAGTGTCAAAGGAAAGCTAAACAGGCAAGGAAAACTTTACTCAAGGCTGTTACAACAGAGGAGACAGACTGGACTCAACTCCTGTACAACATAATGTGGGAGAGATTGTGAGTGGTGAGCTAGTGGAAGAGTACTGGAGGGCGTTAGGGGGTCAATGTGATGAGGCTATTTTTGTTTGTTAATTGATAACTTATCAAATTTAGGCTCCTACTCTCCCACAGACCAGGAGATAGGGCACTATCTTTCTTGATGATTACATTTCAAAGGGATGGCTCATAGGTCCTTGAGAAAGACATTTCTGGGTTGTAAAACTGGCAAGAGGCTGGGAGAAGATTTACATCTCAAAGGGGCAGAAAAATAATTTCACAGTACAGTCATGCATCACATAATGATGTCTTGGTCGACGGGACTGTATATATGGTGGTGGTCCCATAAGATTAGTACCATATAGCCTAGGTGTCTAGTAGGCTATGCTATCTAGTTTTGTGTGAGAACACTCTATGATGTTCGCACGACGACAGAATCACCTAACTACGCAGTTCTCAAAATATATCCTCATTGTTAAGCCATACATGACTGTAGTTAAGTGTTCTAAAGAAAATCCTTTAAGAAAAGAGAGGTCAGGATTCTATTGTTGGAAAGAAACCAATCTAAAACTTAGTCAAGCTGAGGGGAACATTAAGCTCATTGTCAAGAGAGAGACAAAAATATATAGAAGTCTAATATCAAGCAGAATAAGGATGCTGGGGTAGGGGGGATGCTATTTTATATGAGTTAATGATTTTTGTCCTAGTTCATATCTAGAAGAGAGGTCTTAAGCCCCCAGTTCCTTAGAGCAACTAATTGGAGTTAAGGGGGAATATCTCCTAATGACAGAAATGTAACAACTCACCAGGTATTTACTGAAAAACATGTTGCCAGGCTGGGTCTTCTGGTCTGGCTCCTGATCTCAGGGCTTTTCCAGCCATTATTCCTAATGTGTCATTAATTTTAGGGCCATAATTTGGCATCAGCAAATAGGCTACTATCTTCCTAAAGATCTAAACCAAAGATCTGATTATAACCATCTCCTGGATAATATGGCTATCCTCTCATTTTCCGGAGGGAACACATCTTGGGTCATTTTGGCCTGCTCCCCCCTCACTTCTTTTGCCTAATAAGCCTAAACATAAAGTGTTCATATACTCTTTTTTTTCTGGACAGTAGCATCATTCAGATAATCTCCAAAAGACAGGGAAGTCACTTCATCACCTCAGAAGTAATTTCCCTCCTTGGGCAATCAAGGAGACTTTTCAGCAGCCCTCGCACTAGCTAAGGCAGGAAAAGCATCTGGCTAAAAAGCAAATTTAATCTCTAGCAGGGCACCTCTACTCCGTTATACTATCCCTTATTATTTTTATGTTCTCATAAAAATATTACAAAGCCAAAAAAAGAAAATGTTACTAAGCCACTACATTTTATAGGTAAGAAGACTGAGACTTTGAGATTCTTGTTCAAGGCACATAACTGTTAAGCAAAAGAGTTGAGATATAAAGGTATGCCATTTTAATTCTAAAGCCTGTGTTCTTTGCAATTTTTATTTCCATTGTTGTACTCTACTACTAATCAAGTTTTATTCCTAGGGATAGGGAATTAAAACCTAAATTCTATGGCTTTTATTTTTTCATGGAAAATGTAGGCATCTATAATGATATCAGAATGAAACATATAAGAAATATTATTCTGGTCTATTGCAGAGTTTCTTGTGAGGTTCAATAATTATTGTTGAGTTTCCTATTCAAATGTTCTTTTCAGGATTATATCTTTAGGGAAGAGGCTAAATAATATTGATTATTCATTTTTATTTCAACATTAAGACGAACTATTTTTACTGTTCATTAGCTCCCTTTGTGGCTTTATAAGCTCAATCAGTTTTGTTCTCTTTGGAGATGAGAACATTGCAGAAAACAAAGAATACCTCAGGGCAAATTCCAATTACGTTATAGAATATGAATTATTTTACCTTGGCTGGCTGTTTGCTTAAGAGATATTTCTGATTAAAGAATTCTAATTTAAAGTGCAGGAGTAAATTTTCCTTCCACGTTATTTCACAATTCATCTCTTTTCTCTTTTATGTACTTGTACCATGGGGCTGATTCTAATTCTTGGCTTGAGGAGGAAGAGTAGGTGCATCCCTTTGAAAAACTAAGCCCTGTCCTATTGCACTTCAGTCCTCTACCTTCTCAACCTAGAATTTATTCTGAATATTTCAGAAAATTCAGACTACATTTTCTATAGAAGAGTGAAGTTTGAAGAATGAAAAGCCAAGTACCTGTATAGACACAGGGGCATCCAAGGTACACTCATGGAGATGGGGTTAGGGCTGTTGTGTTTCTGGTGATGGTCTGTCCCGCTGCTTCCATGAGCCTACTGAGGCCATGAGCCCTTCTCTTTGTCACCTGCTCATTCCCACTCAGATGGGAGGAAAGAGATAGAGAGCCTTATGGCACCCTTACCGTAGTACTGCCACATAGCAGTGGGGTTCTCCATCAAGGTACCAGTTAGAGGGAATGTATGAAACTCCTTATCTCGAGATATTTAGAGATAGGTATTAGAGCTGTACATTTGAAAGGGTGCCCTACATGTTGTACAATTATACAAGCTAACAGGGAGAACGGGCCATGGAAGACTACATAGTACAATCATTGTCAGACTTCAGAATTACTTAAGAATCCCTCAGGGATGATTGTTAGGCATGTAGATTCCTGTGTCATATCCCAGTAACAATACATTTCTCTGAGTGGCTCCAGAATCTGCTTAACAAACTTCTTAAGTATTTCTTAGTTAGCTCTGAAACTCAAAAAAGATTCAAGTAGGTGGTTAAATGATGCAATGCACCTCTAAGACCATTAAATTACAAAATGACAATAAATAATTCCTGAATGATGATTTTTGTCATAATAGTCTGGGTAAAACCTAACCAGACTGTAACTCTTTTATAAATTAAAAACCTATTCTGTTTTCTCCGAAATGAATGGATTGCAACTTGATTTGATTTTGCCTTATGCAGACATTCTGTGGCCGTGTCCTTGGGGAGAGACAAAAGTACATGGAACAAGGTTCCTTCTAGAGGACAGCTTCTGTTGTAAAATGTACCTTCATTCCTCTGATGTCAGGCAGATATCACAGTCTTCATGGGGTAATGAAAGATCTGCTTCTAGAGTCCCTGCCCCCTTGCCCCTCCCAACTCTTGACAGAGTGCATCTGAAAAGTGAAAGAAATGTCTCCCTCATGATTCTAGTACAGACGAAATGAAAAAGGATGGCCTTCCTCCAACTCCTGGGTAATTAATTTAACCTAATGTGTCTGTTCTAGCATCCAAGTACTGCAGTAATAGGCGCCATGTAAATATACAGATAGCTTGAGAGAGATCACTTTATTCGGTTAATGGAATTACTCCTTGGTTCACCCAATGTTAGCAATGACTTGAAGCTCTCATTCACTTAGACTAATAATATCTTACATGTTATAGCAATTTTTAGTCTTTAATGCATTTTACATACCCCGTAAGGAACAGAGTGCTTAAAAAAGATTATATGACTTGCTTTCGTGGCCTGACAATGCAGGAAGGGTCAGATTCAGGATTCAAAGGCAAGCCTAGAGACTCTACGTTTAGTTCTCTTTAAAGGGCATGAGGGCATATGCAATCAGTTTTTCCAGATCTTACAGTTAAGGGGGAAATCCAAAGCTCTGGTTACAATGAGAGTGTTATTTGGCTCAAGCCCTCACCCAAGACTATAAAGACCCATCCTGCCTCTCGTCAGGGCCTGGCTCCTCCTGAAAAACACTCCACAGTCTCCTTTCTCTGGTTAGAGTTCAGGGGCAACTCATTTGATGTAGCACAAAAGTCTGGGGTCTTCATATGATTTATTCTCTTTACTAAGTCCCTCATTCAACAAATATGTATTAAGCATGTGCTAGAAGCTGGGCACTGTGCTGAGAACAAGGAAAGAAATCAGGAAAAAGAAAAGAGACTTCCATGCCTTTCTTGAGCTTACAGTATAGTGGGAGATTCAGAAAAGCTAAACAAGATACTACACATTGGACATGGGGTAAAGGGATATTTCAGGATGAGACAGAAGTAGAGAGATAAATAGCCAATCCAGAGTGGCATTGCCAGGGAGGGCTGCTTGGAGGACGAAACTTCTAAGCTGATCCATAAAAAATGAGTAGGAGTTAGGTGGGTAAATGGAGATGAGATGGAGCGAAGTTTCCAGTCAAATGGGAGCAGCACTGTGTGAAGGCCTGGAGCTGGGGAGCATTGCAAGATCAAGTGTTGTTTATTTGTAGCCCCTGATGTGATGCCACCATAGCCCTCAGCTCTTTGTGCATACTATCCCCATTCTAAGCCTAATCTTGGCCTCCGGCTGCTGCCCTTTCTTGTTCCCACTCTGTTCCTTGGTACCAGTAACATCTTCAACCTTCTTCTGCCCCATTTATTTGCAAGTGAAGGAAAGCCATGGTAGGCAGAATAATGACTCCCCTGAAGACATCCATGGCTTCTTCTTACCAGTTATACATCTATTCAGATTTTCTGTTTCTTTATGATTTGGTCTTGGTATGTTTTGTGTTTCTAGGAATTTGACCATTTCATTTAGGTTTTCCAATTAGTACTCTCTTATCTTTTTTATTACTATAGAATCTGTAGTAATGTACCCACTTTCATTTGTGATTTGGTAATTTGAGTCTTCTCTTTTTGTCTTAATCTATCTAGCTAAAGGTTTGTCAATTTTGTTGATCTTTTCAAAGAATTAACTTTTGGTTTCATTGATTTTCTCTATTGTTTTTCTATTTTCTATTTTGTTTATCTCTGCTCTATTCTTTCTTCCTTCTGCTAGCTTTGGGTTTAGTTTGTTCTTTTTTTTCTAGTTCCTTAGGTTGTAAAGTCAAATTGTTGATTTGAGATCTTTCTTATTTTTGAATGTAAGCATTTATAGCTCTAAATTTACCTTTTAGCACTGCTTTTGCTCCATCCCATAAGTTTTGGTATATTGTCTTTTCATTTTCATTCATCTCTAGGTATTTTCTAATTTTACTTGTGATTTCTTCTTTCATCAATTGGCTGTTTAAAAATGTGTTGCTTAATTTCCACAATTTTGTGAATTTTCCAATTTTCTTTTTCTTATAGATTTCTAACTTTATCCTGTTGTGGTCAGAGATTACTGTCTATGATATCTATCTTTTTAAATCTATTGAGACAATTTGTGGCCTAACGTATGGTCTATTCTGAAAAATGTCCCATGTGCACTTGAGAAGAATGTGTATTCTGTTATCGTTGGATAGAGTGTTCTGGACATGTATATGTCTATTAGATCTAGCCGGCTTATTGTGTTGTTTAAATCCTCTATTCCCTTACTATCTTCTGTCTGGTCATTCTACCCATTATTGAGAGTGGGGTAGGGGTCTCCAACTGTTATTGTAGAACTGTCTACTTCTCCTTTCAATTCTGTCAGTTTTTGCTTCATATATTTTGGTGTTCTGTCACTAGGTGCATAAGTGTTTATAATTATTATATCTTCTTGCTGTATTGAACCTTTTATTAATATATAATGTCTTTCTTTGCATCTTGTAAACTTTTTTGATTTAAAGTCCATTTTGTCTGATGTTAGTGTAGCCACCCCTGCTCTCTTCTGGTTACGGTGCATGAAATACCCTTTTTCATCCTTTCACTTTCAATCTGTTTGTGTTTTTGGCTCTCAAGTGAGTGTCTTGTAGACAGTACGTAGTGGGATCATGCGTTTTTATCCGTTATGCTAATCTCTGTCTTTTGATTGAAAAGTTTAATCTGTTTGCATTTAAAGCAATTATTGATAAGAAGAAACTTACTTCAGTCATTTTGCTATTTGTTTTCTATATGCCTTATAGCTTTTTCCCCTCGTTTCCTGAATTACTATCTTCTTTTGTGTTTAGTTTTTTTTGTTGTTGTTGTGGTGAAATGTTTAAATTTCTTTATCGTTTCCATTTATGTACATTCTACAGTTATTGTCTTTGTGGTTACCATGGGGATTACATTTGACATCCTAAAGTTATAACACTCTAATTTGAGTTTATACTAGCTTAAGTTCAAAAACATACAAAAACTGCTTCTTTATAGCTTCATCCTCATTCCTTTTCATTGTTATTCCCCCAATTTATAACCTTATACATTATGTGCTCCCCAAAACATAAACTAATAATTCTTTTAAATGCATTAATCTCTTAAGTCATATAGAAAACAAGATTTGGAGTTACAAAGCAAAGTTACAGTAATATTAGCTTTTACACCAATAACTAGGTTTTTGTCTCTAAATGTGTTAGTCTTAAATCATGTAGAAAATTAAAAAATGCAGCTTTAATCCATTGTTACAATAATATTAGCTTTTATAATTGCTCATGTATATGCTTTTATTGAGATCTTTATTTATTCATGTGACTTTGAGTTACTGTCTGGTGTCCTTTCATTTCACCTTGTAGGACTCCCAGGAGCATTCCTTTCAGGGCAAGTGTAGTGGTCATGAGCTCCCTCAGCTTTTGGTTCTCTGGGAATGTCTTAATTTCTCCCTCACTTTCAAAGGAGAGTTTTGCCAGATATAGGATTCCTGGTTGACAGTTTTTCACTTTTAGCAATTTGAATATATCAGCACACTGTATTCTAGCCTCCAAAGTTTCTAATGAGAAATCTGCTGGTATCTTATTGAGCATCCATTGTATGTGATGATTCACTTCTCTTTTGTTACATTCAAGACTTTTTCTTTGTCTTTGATTTTTGAAAGTTTGATTACAACATGTCTCAGTGTGGATCTCTAAGTTTATCTTACTTGGAGTCAGTTAAGCTTCTTGAATGTTTATATTCATGTCTGTCATCAAATTTGGGAAGTTGTAAGCCATTATTTCTTCAAATATTCTCTCTTTCTTTTCCTTGTGGGACACCCATGATGCATATGTTGGTCTGCTTGATGATGTCCCAAAGGTCCCTTGGGTTCTACTTGTTTTTCTTCAATCTTTTTACTTTCTGTTGCTCAGACCCAATAATTTCCATTGTCCTATCTTTAAGTTCATTAATTCTTCTGCCTGCTCAGATCTGCCTTTGAATTGGTATAGTAAATGTTTAATTTCAGTTATTATACTTTTCAGCTCCAGAATTTTTTTTTGGTTTATGTTTAGGTTTTCTATTGATATTTCCAGCTTGTTCATACATCATTTCCTTGACTTTCGTCACATATTCCTTTAGTTCTCTGGGTGGCTTTTTAACAGTTGTTTTAAAGACTTTGTCTAGTGTATCTGCCATTAGGTCTTTTTCAGGGACAGTTTCTGTGATTTATTTTTTTCCTTTGAATGGGCTATACTTTCCTGTTTCTTTGTATGTCTTATGATTTTTTGTGGACCACTGGATATCTGAATCTAATAATGTTGAAACTCTGGAAATCAGATTCTCCCCCTTCCCCAGAGGCTGCTATTTTTGTTATCATTTTTTTCATTGTTTTTGTTTTTATGATTGTTGTAGGCTGTGTCTGTGCCAAGGATCAGCCTGAAGTATAAACTTAAGGTCTTCTCAGATATTTTCTGAGCCTTTCCCTGGGCATGCACAGTCACTTTCTAATTTTCCCCACATATACAGTTGTCTTTGAATGTCTTCGTCTTTAATGTCTGGCTCCTGAAAGGGGAAAAAGTAAAAAATGAAGGGGGAAACAAAAGGATCCTGGCCCTTTAAATCCCCTGGAAGTCACTTTAGTCAGAGGTGGAGGGGCTTGCACCAATGAGGGGAGGTGCAACAACAAGGGCTGCATGCCTCTGTGTCTGCACCTCTGTGATAAGAGGCAGCAACAGTGATCAGATCACAGATCTCTAATATTTGGAGGACAGGATCCTTTTTCCTCACCTCTGGATCCTGCAAGCTGTGTGCAGGCTGCTCTAGAAACGTGCACAGCTGCCTGCTACGTGGCTGAGGGTGGAGGATGGGCAGCTGCTAATGTGCTAAGAGGGGAAATTGATCAAAATTAACCACAATTTACTGTCCAAATCTTCCCCTAGAAGTCACAAACCTTCAACAGAATCCAGAGTTCCAAAAATAGCTATGTCAGACAGATTTTGCCAGTGCAATTTTTTCAACTGTTATCTAGAGAGGGAGACAAATTTCTGGTGCTTCCTGCTCTGTCATCTTCTAAGAATCCTTCCCTCCAGTCACAGGTATTTGCACAAGAGAAGTGAACACATATGTCCACAGAAAGCCTTGAACAAAAATGTTTATAGCCACTTTATTCATCATCATCAAAAATTGGATGGATGTCCATCAACAGTCCAATGGATAAACCAAGTGTATATTCACTGAATAGAATACTGAGTTGTATTCTACTCAACAATAAAAAAGACCAAACTGTGATACATGTATCAACACAGATGAATCTCAAAAATGTTATATTGCATGAAAGAAGCAAGAAATAAAAATGGGCATACTACATATTTCCATTTATATGTCATTCTGAAATGGCCCTATCTAACCATGATTATATAAATCAGATCAGTGATTGCTTGGGAGGCAGAGGGAGGGTTTTGGCTGGGAAAGGACACAAGAGAACTCTCTGGGATGGTGGAAATGTTCTGTGTGGGTGTCAGGAGGGTATGCATTTTTCAAATTGATTGAATGATATTCTTAAGATATGAGCATTTTATTGCATGTAAATTATACTCAAAAGGAAATACATTTTTTTAAAGCTCACTAAAAATTACCCAGGTAAATTCTACTTGATCTTGTTTATAAGTTAATTTTGAAAATATATGTGTGGATGATAACTATCCATAAATTGGAAACATTAAATAAAGGGGTCAAAATAGGATTTTATAAGTTTGAATCCAAGTCATTCAGTATCTGTTTCACTCAGATTAGACATGTGTAAAGGTGAGATACTGATACTAACCAAATTCATTGTTGTCTGGGATTTCTGGAGAATAAATTAATTGAAGATCTCTAAATCACTTAGCAATAAAAGCAAATTATTCTTTATATGCTATATAGTTTAACTTGACACGTAAAATGAAAAGTCATCATTCTTTTCCACAATTGTTACCTTAATTTATGCTACACCTTATCTTTAGAGAGGTAAGACTATGTAGACTGCATGTAAAAGTGGAGACAAATCATTGTTATTTTGCGTAATTGATTTTTGGTTATTCTAGAACCTTCTTGGAGGTTGATTTGAGTAAATACCATAGTGTCTTGGTTATCATAAACAGGAAACCAGTTTATTGAGTTAGATAGGTGGGAGAAGGGGAAAAAAACACTTCACTGAGCAGGTAGCAGATTGGCATCAATTGCAAGCTTGTGGAAACATCAGAAAGTTTGGCTGAGTACCACTTCATATAGAACTAAAGGAGAGTACTATCCTTAACAGCAACAATGCTTACCAGGACACAGAAGAATATAGAGAAAATCTAGATAGTGACAGAAAGCAGAAAGGTAACGAGGATCAGATGTGATGTACACCAGAGAGCACATCAGAGTATTGCCCAATTCCTTATGAATTACATTTAGATAAAGCAGAAACATCTGAAGCTAACTGCTTATACAACCAATTATTTAGAAATAAAGATATTTTCATCTACAATAATACTGAAAATCACTCCAGTTTCTAAAAGGCCAAAGATAGTTGGCAGGTATATAAAGAAAGGGATATTTAGGAGGGAGGACCTGACATTTAGTCTATTTATATAGGTGACATCAAAACACATTGTTAAGCCTGTCAATGGATGTGACACAATCATTGACGCAACACAGTTTCAGAAGTACTATTTAAAAATAAAATTGTGTCCCAGAACAAAGAAAGATTCCTAGCTCTAACATTTGTTGACTCTGTTTTCTTGGGCAAGTTACTTAAATTCACTGAGCCTCAGTAAAATATGGATAATGATAGTGCCCAACTCATATGATGTTTGAGAGAATTAATGATAAGATGCATGCACAGTGCTTAGAATAAAGTAAGTGCCCAATAGATGCTAGAATCTAATATAAATATAGATATAGAAATACGCACATCTTATTGCCAGTGCTGTCAAGTCAATTCCAACTCCTAGAGGCCCTATGAACAGCAAAGCAGAACCTTGCCAGGTCTTTTTGCCCCATCCTCTCATTTTCTAGCGCTGTATTAGTCAAGGCTCCAATGCTATTCATAGGATTTTCATGGCCAATTTTTTTGGAAGTGGGTGGCCAGGACCTTCCTTCTTCACTACCTTAGTCTGGAAACTCCACTGAAACCTATCCACCCCGGTTGACAGTGCCGGTATTTGAAGTACCAGTGGCACAAATTTGAACAACCAGTGGCACATCACAGCAACACGCAGCTGCCACAGTATGATGAGTGGTGTGGTTCCTTGACGGGGAAACGAACTTGGGCCAAGGTGGTAAGAGCACCGAATCTTAACCACTAGACCACCGGGGCTGGCTTATATGCACATACATATATATATATAATATAATTACAAATATTTGGCAAAAGAAGAGATAAATTTGACAGATATACATCAAAACTCTACTTGTCACTCGTGGCAGAGACTGACTGAGGATTTATCAAATCTGTTACCCTTTCCTCCAGGACTTACAGCTAGCTTACATACCCTAGTAGTAGTTATTGCCTTACTTTGGCGGCCAATATATCTGGGAACTTCTTACTTTTCCTCGTGATTGCAATATGACTGCTGCAGCTCCCACCATCATGTCTATGTTCAAGCCAGGAAGAAGATAGAAAACTCAATGTGTGTTTCCTTTTATCAGGAAAGTCAAAGCTTATAAAATTCTCAGCAGACATCAACTCAAGTCTCACTGGCAGAAGTGTGTCTTCTAGTCACCACTAGCCACAGGAAGGATGGAAAGTCAGTATTTAACTGAGCACCTTGTTGCTCCAGACATTACTATGACTCTGTTATCAAGGAAGAATTGAGGAATGAATATTGGCTAGGTAAGTGACAATGTCTGTAACTTATAAGTGTAACAATGAATTCTAACCTGTCTGATTTTTGGTTCTAGGTATTTGTCTATATAGGGGATACAAAAACCCAGAAAAAGTCAGGAGGGAGTCTATTTTTACCGAATGCTGAAAGCTAGCAGAAATAATCACATCTCTGGAAAAACTGTACATTGTCACATATTTATAACTTCTGCTTTCATGTAGAACCACTTGCCACTGAAAACCCAGCTCTGTTCAAGTGCTTGGCTCTTCTTTGCCGTGAAATGAGAAAGCAATAAAAACATGATATGTGTATAAATACTTTTAAAATCATGAGAGAAAGAAAAAGTACATATAAAAGTTTTCTGGGTTAAAGCCTCAAAGTCTCCTATATACCGGTTTACTTAATCAAATCTTTACATTTCAATTTAACTTAATTTTAATTTTTAATTAATCAGCTAATAATCTGCTTGCTTAGTTTGAGTGCGTAACAGCAATGAAGAACACATTAGCTTCTTTTTTTGATTTATCTTACCGGGAGTTTCTAATTAAGCAACTCTCCTGTATGACTCACAAATAGAACATATACTTTCGCCCAGTCAAAAACACCTGGAAGTAGCTTTTGCATATTATATTTATGACAGATTTCACTTGCTGTCCTGACTCATCAATGCTAATAATGATCATTTAATTGAAAGTTGACATTTTCTTTCTTTTTTTGATGCAGAGGTAGTTTAAGCTGAGACATTCAGCAACTAATGAAAATTTTGGTGTAGTATATATGAATCCATAGTATTTATATATTCTCTTTATTTTTCTTGTGTTTCCTTCAGCATAAAAAATAATTGTGTGGGGGGCCGGCCCCGTGGCTTAGTGGTTAAGTGCTTGCGCTCCGCTACTGGAGGTCCGGGTTCAGATCCTGACGCACCGTTTGTCCGGCCATGCTGAGGCGGCGTCCCCCATACAGCAACTAGCAGGATGTGCAACTACCGTATACAACTGTCTACCGGGGTTTTGGGAAGGGGGAAAAAAGGGGAAAAAAAGGAGGAGGATGAGCAACAGATGTTAGCTCAGGGCCGGTCTTTCTCAGCAAAAAAGAGGAGGATTCGCATGGATGTCAGCTCAGGGATGATCTTCCTCACACACAAAAAAATAATAAATAATTGTGTGGATATATTTATTTAATGCATTGTCTGTGATTACATGTTAACCTATAGTGAATTATAACTATCTAAACTAATTTACACATAGACATATTTGTTTTTTATCAAAAGCTTGCATTTTTCCTCTGTAAATATTCCAGATAAACATTCAGTATTGCCAACTTTTATGGCTGATTAATAAAAAAAAAAAGCAAGGGCAGAAATGTGTAACATTGACTTGAAAGAACCTTGACAGGCATCAAATCATTTCTATGATATGCAGGCATTGCATTTTAATTTTATTACTCAAGACATTTTTTTCTTATTAGATTGTGCTCGCAAGGGGGAAAATACTAACAGTGTCAGAATGGCACCGATAATTTTTATCTAAATTAGTTGATTTCTGCAATATGTACTGCCTGTAAAAGCACGAGTCATAACTCTTTTCCATTTTTGTTAAATAATTATTGCAAATAAGCTATAAATTCTCCATCTTAAGAACAAATAAACCCAGCCTTGACCCCACGTCCTCTTCAGCTATGATACCCACTCCCATTTCTCTGTTCCTGGTCACAGCAAAGCATATTGAAAGAGTGGTTTATACTTCTAATCGAATTTCCTTTCTTCCCTCTTTCTCTTAGAAACATTCTAATCAGGTCTTCATCCCCATCACTCTGTTGAAATCTTATTTTTAGGTCACATTGACTTCTCTTTTACAAAATAGGCCAATTGTCAGTCTCCCAATCACTCGATCCATCAGAAAGATTCGACATTGCATCATTCCCCTTCTTGAAACACTTTATTCCCTTGATTTCCAGGGAATCCACCTCTCCTGGATTTCCTCTTACCACACTGGCCTATCTTTCTTAGGCTCATGTGCTGGACCTTTCTTCTTTCTGACCTCAAAATGTTGGGTCACTGTAGGGTTTTGTCTG
Source organism: Diceros bicornis minor (assembly GCF_020826845.1). NCBI lineage: Eukaryota > Metazoa > Chordata > Mammalia > Perissodactyla > Rhinocerotidae > Diceros > Diceros bicornis. The sequence continues at coordinate 43,315,037 of NC_080750.1, forward strand.
GGACCCCGCTTTTCTTCTTTATCTATACTCACTTTGTAGGTGATCTCACCTAATCTCATGACTCTATACCATACCATCTGTATGCTGATGATGTCAAAATGTACATTTCTAGAGCTTCTCTCCTTTGATTTAAACAACCAAACTAGCTTCATGATATTTCCTTTTGGAGTTAGCATTTACAGAAAAGAACTCTTCATTCCCCTCCCCAAACTTGATTTCCCAGTTTTCCCATTGTGATAAATTGCACCATCATTCACTCAGTTGCTCAGGCCATCCTTGATTCTTCCATTTTTTCCACATCCTCATCCAACTTGTCAGTAAATCCTGCAGCTTCCCCCTCAAAACGCATCTGGAATTTGGTGACATGGCACCTCCTTCAACCATGATCATCTTCCTCCTGAACATTTGCAATAGATTTCAAATTCTTCACTCTCACCTCTTAAAGTCTATTGTCCACCCAACTGTCCAAGAAAAGTTTCTATAACACAAGATCTTGTGAGGTTGCTGGTATTAACTCTCAAATTTTATACCATGATACTTAATATAAAACCAAAGTCGTTTATCATGCCCAGTGAGGTCCTATGGGTCCAAATGCTGCTTCTCCAGGTACTTATATGGTTTGTCATTCACTCGTTTTAGGCTTTTGCTCAGACTTCTCGTCAGACAGACCTCTGATAATCCTACATAGCAGCCTCTATTACTCTTCTCCTTCCCCTGCTTAGCACTTATTGTGCTTAGAACTGATGGATGTTACACCTATACATACTTATTTATTCAGTGTTTCTCTTTCTTACTAGAATATAAACTACCTGAGGGCACAAACTTTGCTTTATCCATTCAGGTATACTCAGTACCTACACCAGCACTTGGCACATCAATTCCACTTATTAGGTTTCCATATTATGTAGAGGCATTAATATAGTCCAAATCATTCCTCTATCTCCCAACAATGCATTTTTTCTCTCTTTGGAAATTTTTTTTTTTTTTTTTGGTGAGGAGATCAGCCCTGAGCTAACATCCGCCAATCCTCCTCTTTTTTTTTGCTGAGGAAGACGGCCCTGGGCTAACATCAGTGCCCATCCTCCTCCACTTTTTTTTTTTTTTTTTATATGGGACGCCGCCACAGCATGGCTTACCAAGCAGTGCGTCGGTGCGCGCCCGGGATCCGAACCAGCGAACCCCGGGCCGCCGCAGCGGAGCGCGCGCACTTAACCGCTTGCGCCACCGGGCCGGCCCCTCTTTGGAAATTTTTATTAAGTTTGTCTACTACTCAGGGAGATTAAACATCTTCTCTTTCTTCTTTTAACAAAAGAAGGCATCACTGAAAATTTTGCCATCCACCTCTATAACTAGCATGGAGAAAACGAGTTGCCCTGGACAAATATCCTTTGTTCTGCAAGAATCATAACCTTGGTTATGTATTTCTGAGACTAGAGACATCCAATCATGGAGAAGGGTAGAACTGTGCTTCCCAAGATATTTCATATGGCATCAGAGAAAACAACATTATTATTGATGACACTGAGTGTTTAAGGGTGCCTATATCAGGCTTGGTTAACAAAATTAATTGTATTTTCCTTACATAAAAGTAAAACTACATAAATTACTAGAGGATAAATTAAATAATTAACTTGAATAAAATTTCAAAATAAAATATTTAAAAATTTAAAATGATGATAAACTTGAATTTGCTTTTGAGGACATGACTTTTTCATATCAGGTATTACATTTGAGATGCCCATATGTAATCCTTATCGAGACATTTAAAGGTAATCTCATCAAATTCTCAATCATCCCTGTGGACAAGACATATTGTTAACACAAATAGTTGATAAAATTTTTGAAAGGATATTTTTTACCTTACAAATTGGTAATTATTTGTTCCAATTTGATTGGTACATATCAAAACCTTACAATTGGAATTATATTTAAAGAACCAAAGAGCCTTCTTTTCTTTCATGAACAATTACAATGTTAAAATTTATTGTTACAAAGCAAATGGACTTCAAATCATATTGACTATTTTCATGTCAAATACAGTATATCAAAATAATCATGGAACTTTGGTTTGCAGAATAGCACCTGTGTGATTAGAATGGTCAGAGCCGTCACCCTGAAGTTAGCTTGTGCTAAAAGCTCACATAAACTATGAAAGGTGGTGTATACTTGAAGACAGAACTGTGTCATCCAGGAGACACCATCTGGCCTCTAGGCATGTCCAACTACCATTGGTCCTACTTGGGCTGCCCACCATAGCTGTGCTTCTTGGGCACCCAAGAAATGAACTCCTCCAGCAGCTCATGGACTCCTGTCCATGGGAAGTGGCCTACTATGCAGTTGGCTACTGAAATAGATTCCATATGGTTGAGGATCTTGAGAGTCAAAGCAGAGCAATGACTTTCACTGTTCCTCACTGTGTAGTAATCTGCAGGTACAGAATGGCATACCAGCAAGACCAAGTAATCTTGTGGCACCCTCCTAGAAGCCCACATGACTGCAGCTGGAGATGACTGCTCAACTGGGGTTCTGCCCCAAGACTCCCCTGCCTGCCTTGACAAAGAGAGACAGACCTGCAGCATTCATGCCACATCAATGTGCTTTGGCTTATGCATGTACCTTGACACACCACTTTGGAATTTGGAAAGAAAACAACCAGGAAGACTTGTGGAATTGTTTCATTTGGACCTCACAGTGTTAACTCTAAGAGTTTTGTTTGTTTAGTTGATGTAGTTGTTGATACTGAAAAACACAAATTCATCACATATGTAGAAATATGAATTCTGCTGCTCAGAAAGAGCTATGATCCAAAAGTTACCTCTTTAACATAAAAAAAGACATCTATGTTGCTCTCATTACTTACGAAATCCAAGGGTTTTAGGAGCTCTGTACCAGAAATGGGAACTAAGATCAAATATGTATTTCTTGTTACAAATCACAGTATCATACTTGCAAATTCAGTACTTCGTGAATCTATCAGCTATTAGCTCTGAAATAGGATATTAAGCTTGTGTTTCTGTTTTGCTTGACAAATATTGATCTTCCCATATATTGATTAATACGCAAAACTGGAAAGTTGTTGAAAAAAGTGAGAAAAATGGCACAGGAGCCAAGCAACTTCCTGGAAGTAAACACATAGAGACAGCTTCTCTTTCGTTACCCTTTGTCATGATATACTGAAGTGGACCCTACTAAATATGGTGGGAGAAGGCAGAAAGTCTTAGCAAACAGCAAGGAAAGTGGCGATTGGACTTATGATTGGGTTCAACACTAGGCATAGGTTGTATGGGATGTGATTGCTTCCTGGTGCAGATCATGGTCCAGGCTTGCAGTGACCATTGAACTAAACCTTCTGGAACTGTGAGTGTGTCGTGGGGTTCTGTATGGTATGTGTTAACTAAGGAGCAGGCAGGGTCAGACATATACTCAGGCCAATCAGCATCTCCTTCCTCTAATCTCTTCACTAGGCTTTGAGACTTCTAGGACCACTCCCCTCAAATCTATGATCCACTCCCTCCTCTCACATCCCAAAATCGGTCACCTTCAAGCCTATCTGAATAAAGGGCATCATCATCCATCCATTCACTCAGGCTATGATGAAACCTTGAAGACATTTGGTCCATTAAGAAAGACTATTTTTCTACCTTCCAAATGTATCTCAAATTCAAGCACTTCTCTTTACTTCCACTGCCACAACCCCAGACCAAATCTCCATCAATCTTTACATGGAGTGGTAAAGAAGCTTCCCAACAGGCTATCCCCCACATAGTAGCCTAAGAACTTTTTAAAGTATATTCAGATCACTTCAATCCACAACTAAAACCCTCCCATTGCACTTGGAATAAAATACTTAAAATGGCTTCTAACTCTCTACATAAGCTAGAGCCTACCTACTTCTATAGCCTCATTTCCTTCCTCTCTGCTCCTTGTTCATCACCAAGCCATGTTGGCTTTTTCCTCCCCAAAACCTTTGCACTCAATGTGCCTTCTACTTGGACTGTTCTTCCAAAAAGTCATCACTGCAGTCTGAATTCAGCATCCATACATGGGCATATCTGAATTTCAGCTCTAGTCAAAAGATAATTCTACCTAGGCTTCATTCTTTAGACTGAATGAGCCAGCGAGCCCTGAGCTAGCCATTTTTTTTCTTCCTTCCTTCTTTCCTCCCTCCTTCCCTTTCTTTCTTTCTTTCTTTCTCTTTCTCTCTCTCTCCCCTTCTTTCCCTCCTCTTCCTTCCTTCCTTTTATTCCTTCCTAGCTTCCTTCCTTTCTTTCTTTCCCTCTTTTTCTTTCTTTCTCCCTTTCTCTCTCTCTGTCCTCCTCACTCCCTCCTTTCTTTATGCCTTTTTATTGTTGCATAATATTACTACAAGAAGAAAGAAACCAAGAAAGAAAGAAGAGTTCTCTCAATACGGCTTAATATATTTAATTGTAAATATTAGAATACATGTGAGTTTTTCCACTTAATGCAATCACACACACACAGAATTTTCTATTTTTAAAATTTTTATTTTTGTTTAGTGGTGAAAAAATGATGTAATATTTAAAATAAAAATTTAAACTATTTGCAATAATTATAATACTTAATTTGTAACACCTTTTTAATAATGACATCAAATACTAGGGTCCTTATTCCTATATATACTATACAGTTATTACAAATACATATGTACTCTTTCATATTCTATTTTTAACTTGCTCTTTTATCAGCCAAGGAGTATTTATCCAGAGCCCACTGATAAATTAGAAATAGCAAGATGTATAAAATACAGTTCCTGTCCTCATAAAGTTCTTAGGGAACTCATGACGACCAAAGGGTTATTTTAAAAAGTGGCCATACAACACACAAAAATACAAGTGAACTTAGTCTCTGGAAAGAGATGGGTTTCATCCTACCTTTTTCAAACCAACAGATTTTATTGTTGTGCATGGTTACTGCAATTCTACCAAGAATCATAATTTTGTTTTAAAAGTTTAAAAAGAACCCTAAAGTTTATCTCAAAAATTAAGTGGGAAAGAATATCCAAGAAAAAAATCTGGAAAGAAGAGTTATTAAAAGGTTTAGTTGAATTCTTGCTTTCCTACGCAACATTCAATCTAGGTTTAAGCCATCAGCATATGACATTTTTCTAGTAACTGTAATGGAATCAAAGATGAGTCACCTAGGATGAGCAAACTGATCCCATCAGACCAAAAGAAAAGACATATTCTATAGTTAAGGGAGAAATTTTCCCTATATCCCTCCTATAGATGAATGAAAAAGCATTTTTGTTCTGTTTTGCTGTGAAATTTTTTCAGATTATGGTAAAATATACATAAGATAAAAGTTACCATCTTAACCATTTTTAATGGTACAGTTCAGTAGTGTTAAGCACATTCACATTGCTGTGCAGCCAATCTCCAGAACTCTTTTCATCTTGCAAAATGTGTACTCATTACACAACTCTCATTCCATGCCTTGTAGTTCTGGTAGTATAATAAGGTTTCTAGCATTATTTATGAAATTTCTTTTATTTATCTATAGCACTAATGTAATCTTACAAAGTGACCCATGACATCTTTCTTCTCTTGCACACTCACTGCAGCAAGGTTAATCCTCAGTGTGAAACCTGAGTGACCATCTCTCTCAAAGCCTGTGTTCCATAACCTGCTGAGTTTTCTGACATTCTAATACTTGATACAAGACGTGTGACTAACTCCTTAAATATTATGAGTTCTTTTTTCATTTTATAGATTTAATGTGGTTCCTTATATCTAATAACAAGGACACGAACTACAAGGATGTTGAACATATTATTACTTACTACAGTAAACATTTGTAAGGAAGAAAATTGCCCCAACATAGGCTAAACAAATTATAGTTGCAGCATCAAAGATTCCTAGAAAGGTATAATAGCATGAAAACATGTTCAATATATATTGTTGGGTGGAAAAATCTGGTTACCAAATATGTAGTTTGATCTCATTTTTATTTTAAAGAATAAAAATATATATGTTTGAATATATGCATGTATGCACATTGTATTATATATATATATGCATCATATAAACACATATAGACATTCATGTACAAATATAGGTAGCATGGGAGAGAGATAGACAGACAGAGACAGAGGGAACTGTATCTCTACCCTTTTCACTCTCAGCTTAATTTTAGCTATAGGGGAAAATGCACTGGAAGAGTACATAATACGTTAACTATGATTGTCTTTGGGAGATGAAAGTGTGAGTAATTTTTGCTATTTGCATTTTCTAATTATTTGATACTTACATATAATTACATTACTTTTGTAATTTGTGTAGTGTTCTAAGTAAAAAAAAAAGTTTTATATCCAAACTTTCAGTCGTTTCTACTCAAGGGTGTATCAACAAAATATGATTATTTCATCTTTAGCCCACAAATAAAACTCATACCACATTTCCTATCATCATGAAATGAAATTTTGGCATAGTCAAAAAATAATATCACCCAATAAATCTTGAATGATTCACTTTAATTAAGCATTACATGAAAATATGCTACTAAAAAGCAGACATTAAGTACATCTCGAACAATTCTTAAAACATCCTCAATTCAATACCAAGAATTTAGTTCACACAAGTTAACATTATACAACTACATGTAACATATATGTTTCAAAATAATCAAATCCCATGAAATTTTAAAGTAAAAAGAATTCAGAGAAGTCTCAAGTTAAGCATTTACATAGTATTTATTATTCTGTCAGCCAATGTACCTAGGAAGCAGGAAAATTGATAATATCTTTGCTTTGTGTAGAATGGAAGTACATGAGTTTAAATACTTTGTAATATAGCACTATTGAAATCAGAGCCAAGATTAAATCAGGGAAATTTGTTTCATGTACTAGTTTATTCTTGGGAACTATTTTGACTAACATGCAATTTCTCCCATTTTTGAAATTCGTTTTCTCTATGGTATCTTAGTCCATGACTCAGGATTTAAGAAACTTCATTATTTCCCCACACCTTAAGTGGGAGTGTAGGTGCCCCACCAGCTTTGATCTGGTGGATAGTTATGGGAAGGCAGTGAGAGAATAAGGGAACATTTGAGAGGATACAAGTCAGCTAAATCAATAATGACCACTAGTTAAAAAAGTTAGTGTGAAAGGTTTATCAGATTATCAAAATTGTGGAATGGTGGGCAGGGTGCAGCTGGGAAGCCTGATACCTGAGTTCTAATTATAGACTTATACCTAGTTGTGTATGTGAGCTTGAGCAAGTCCAAGTCTTTGGAAATCAGTTTCTTCAACTAAAAATAGAGTTTGGGCCAGGTTTATTAAAATGTTAAAATTCCTTTCAGATGCAGAGTTACATCACTCTAAGGTACATACAACTGTGAACACCTAACTACTATCAGGTCCTGCTTTGGCAACAGATAAAAATATCAGTTTAATAATATTTAAAATAATAAATGAACTACTAACATTTTTAGATGTGATGAGATACAAACCACTGGAATGTTGTTATCCCTGAACAGTTCTTATTTTCTTTCATTAGGAAAACTTCAACCTTCTTTTGATCTAAAATGCCATACCGTTTCTTTTTATTTATGCAACACTATTATTTTCTTGGTTCTTATGGAACTTAAATTCTGTATAAAATTTATTTTTTTAGTATTAATATTTAAATTTCTAGGGAAATTGTTCTTTACAGTAATGTTTTAAAATATTCATTAAATTCCTATTTTCTTTACTTTGAAGTGTGAGTATTCAAGTGATCAGTACAGTTTACAAAACTAGAAGTTTAATCTGAAAATCTATAGGCTTTTAGCGTCCTTAATTTGAATTAAAATTCCCTATTATAAATTAATGAAAAGTTAATGAGCAAATATCTATATTGATATTTGACACTTTTTAAGGAAATATGGGGAAATCATACCCCTTAAGTAGATAAATATATTCAAGAGAATACTACCAGGCTTGATTCTCCCCTTTGGATCTCAGGAAGTAAACAGGACTATATTTTCACCCAGCTCCCAAAACTCAGATTTATTTTTGCCAAAGGAGAAGAGGTGATTTCATTCAACTAGATAATTGAATCAGCACAGGTTGCTGTAAACAGGAAATAATATATTATTTATGACAGTAAGACAAAAATCCCCACTTGAGGGAAATGACTTATTGGGTCTTTGAAACATCTCAATTTCCCTTTACATCCTACCTCACAAGCAACACCAAGAAATGAGTACTTAGATTACTTTATAGGAGGTCTCTAATACAGGTAACTTCTATATTCTGAGTGCTACAGCCTAGACTAGCCAGGAAAGCAGAGATTTCTTCTTGTACGCTCAAGAAGTCAAATAACCATTATCAACCACATCTGTGTTAACCTTCTTTTCACATACATGAAGTGGGGAAATGTAGGGCTCGTGGTAGTAAATAACTGAAAACAATGAACATTTATTCTTTACCATGTGCCATATATTTTACATTAATTATCTACTTCCACTCAATTTTTACAACTAAGAGGTGATAATGATAACCCACTAAATACAATAATGTAGAAGAAAATAATCAGAAGTTCAAGTAAATATTTACTGTGAAATTTATGATCTTACCAAAAGTAGTTGTACTTTTTTCTATTTTTCCTTTTACTTCCCTGGAATTTGCAAATATCTTCTTAGCTCTGAATAGCTAATTGGATACAATAAGCACTTAATCTATCCTGGTAGGCATTGCATTTGGTGCTATGGGGGACACAGGGATGAATAAGAGAGGCCCTAAATCCCCTGCTGATAATATACACTGTTGGTAATAATTACAATTTCATGAAGTATTCTACTTTCGGCAACATAACAAGGCTTCTAGTTTTATTTACAAAATTTCTACTATTTATCTATAGCAGTATTGTGATCTCACAAAGTGATCAATGACATCTTTCTTGCACACACACTGCAGCAGGAAGGTTAATCTCAGAGTGTGAAACCTCCTGAGTGAGCATCTCAAAGCCTATGTTCCACGAACTCCTGGGTCTTCTGACATTCTAATACTAGATACAAGACGCGTGACTAACTCCTTAAATATTATGAATTCTTTTTTCATTTTATAGATCTAATGAGGTTTACCATCTCTAATAACAAATGGCTATTTCTTAAGGGAAAGATAATCTCTAGATAGTTAATACATGATTTTATTTTTAGGATCTGAGAGGTAAAATGTGTTCATAAGGTTACTATAATACAGAGGTCTTGACACAACTTACAGTTCTCTGAGGCCACCTGAGAGCATGAACAGGAGCATATGGATTCTGGAGGGAGATAGACTTAATCAGTTCTAATCCCAATTCAGTCACATGCTAAATGTGTGGCAAGTTATTTGATTTCTCTGAGTCTCAGTATTTTTAACTCCAAAGTGAGGCTAATAACACCTACCTTGAATGATTGTTGTAAAGATGAGAAATAACATTTGGAAAGATCCAGCATAGAGGATACAATGGTGCTTAATATAGTAACTGTTTATTCTCATCCATCATTGCATTGCATCATTGGTTAAAGTAGCATTTCAATTGCGAGAGCATACATTTGGTCTGTGCTAAACTAGCTGACCAGTTCAAGTATGAGTCCAATTAATACAAGGATATGCAGAGATCAAATAAATAAATATAGATTCTTTGGATAATGTCTACAAATTACCTTCCCATACAGTTGTCTTCTAAATATAAGCTACAAGACACTGGATTAGTTAAGAGGACAAAAACTGCCTTTATCACCTTTATGGCTTTAGTCTGGAAAGTAATAATAGTGATAGTGACCTTGACTAATGTGTAAGTATATCACTACCATGAAATGAATATCTTTTGGTAACACTGAAATAATAAAGTGAGACAGAATTTAGAAAGACAAATTTCATTATAAAGTGCCTATGATTGTCATGTAAGCCTGGAACACATAAAGCACACTCATATAAAATGTAAGGCAAAATTCTTAAATAAAATGCCTCGACAATTACAGTTCTACTCAACTACTGCCTCAATTGATCAAAATTCTACCTTACACAGTGCAAATGCAACTGCTTTCAGCTAAAGATCAGTTTTAGGAGAAATAATATATGCATACTCCCCAGCAACTATTCATTTTAAAACCTGAACCTAGATGCATAATTAGTCACATATTCAATTATTTCTATGATTATGGTACCTAGATGGTTTCCTTTTTAGTACTGGGAATAAACATACTTAAATAACATGCACAGCTTAGTGACAGTGATCATGGATCATCTGACTGTAAGAATTATCAGGATATGATAAAGGTTATGTATTAATAGTAAAAGCAATCTGATTATTAGCTTTTCATTTGAGGCAGGTTATCTACAGTTCAAAAAATGCTTTCAATGGTTAAACTCCAAAGCATCTTCTTCACTGTGAGCAGAAGTAGTTGGCATTTAATTAAAACAGACTCCTCTAATGATAAATAATTGAATGAATAGTTTTAAACCCATGGTTAAAATTGGTAAATTGATAAATAACTAAACGTAAGAATTAGAATTATCAAAACGCTTTTGAGAACACAGTTCTGCTTGGAGGGCTCCATGGAGGAAGTGCCTCATTTTCAAGAAAGGAATGATGTTTCTTTTGTTTTCGTTCAATTCTTTCCTGCCTTTCTTTCTTTTCCTAAAGAGAAAAATAGAAAACTATAAATTTATATACATATATGAATATTACTTTCAAATTCAGTTGCCTGCTGAAGAATAAAATAATCCGTGATATTTAAATGTCATTTCCTAGTTTAATTGGTTACAAAGGAACAGCAGCGAGGGAATATTGCTAATTAATAAGTATACTACCAATAGGTATTAATGTACCACTTAATTTTTTTTTTTGCTGAGGAAGATTTGCCCTGAGCTAACATCTGTGCTCAATCTTCCTCTATTTTGTATTGGGTTGCCACCACAGCATGGCCGCCTATTAAGTGGTGCAGGTCGGCACCTGGGAACCGAAACCAGGCTGCTGAAGCGGAGTGCACTGAACTTAACCACTAGGCCATGGGACCCGCCCCAATTTTTTTTTAATATTGAAAGTGACAATATTTAAAAAATAGCTATGTAAAATAGAAAAAGAAGACCTCTAATTCCATAACCCAAAGAGAATAATTATTAGAAGGTAGTGATGACTTTCTGAGAACAGATTCTCAGAAGTAAATTTACTGAATGCAAAGCTTGAATAGGCCATGGCAGCATGGGATACTTCAAATGCTTTTACAAATAGCTGAAAATTGACTTTCATGTTTCTTTGCTTATTATTGAGCTTGAGCACGTTTTCATTTCGTTAGCCTTTTTGTGAATTTTGTGCTTGATTATTTGGCTCATCTAACTGTATGCATATGAGTGCTTTTAATTTTTAGCAATTTGAGTATTTTCATACAATAAATATTATTTTTGCAGCAAACATTTTATCTATATTACTTTTAGCCCTTAATTTTTACAAAAAAATAAATATTTCAGCCTAGACAACTGTTTAAAGGGTAATATAATCACATTCTGTGTACCACTATCTGTCTCATGAAATAAAAGATGACCAATACTCTTGAAGCTCCCTGTGTCCACTCCCTTATCACACCTTCCTCCCCCTCCACCCTACTGAGGTAATAACCATTACTCTGAACTTTACCCTTATCATTGCAGTACCTCTCTTAATACTTTTATTACACATGTATTCATCCCCACACCACAACTAATTTTGTTTTGCAGATTTTTAGAATTTATAGTAAAAGGTATCATGTTATATATTCTTTTGTAACTTTTTTTATTTTTTGGTGAGGAAGATTAGCCCTGGGCTAACATCCGTTCCCATCTTCCTCTACCATATATGTGGGATGCCTGCCACAGCATGGCTTGATAAGTGGTGCATAGGTCCGGGCCTGAGATCCGAACCTGTGGACCCCCTGGGCCACCACAGCAAAGCGTGTGAACTCAACCACTACGCCACCGGGCCGGCCCCTTTTTCTAACTTTTTTAATCATCATATTCTTAAGATCCATCTATATGGATCTGTAGCTTTAGCTCACTGATGTACAGAATTCCAGCATATCAACATATCACAATTTACTAATCTATTTTTTTGTTGAAGACATGATGTTCTCATTTCTTTTCCACACAAAGACAATGCTGTTATAAACATCCCTGTTTGATTCCTTGTGCTTTTAAGCCAAAATTTTTCCCTTCACATACATGTATATGCCTAGGAGTGAAATTGCTGGTTTGTAGGGTATGCATATGTTCAACTTTGTTGGGCAATGACAATTTATTCTTCAAAGTGGCTGTAGGTATTCACCTTTCAACTAGCACCTACACTGACTTGTTATTTTGAGGTATTAGTGATTTTAAATTCAATATCTGTTCATCTTTTCCTTTGTTATTTCTTATAGCACTTCTAGGTTTAGAAAATCATCTCGTCCCCATGAGATCTGATAAATATTGTTTAATATTTTCTTTTTGTTCTTCTATTGTTTGTCATTTTATATTTAATGTTTTAATTCTTTTAGAGTTTCTATTGCTTCCAGGTAATTCTTTGAAGTGATTTTATGTCTAAATGTCACACAAATAATTCCAATCGTTATTTCCTTGCATCCATTAGTTTGTGTTACTTTGTTGTATAGCACATCCTTACTTGTAACAGGTTCTGAGGTGTCCTGTGGGTCTATTACTCTACTGGTACTATACTGCTTTGATCTGTGTTTATTCATTCAACTATTAAGGCACTGAGATCCTACTCTGGGTCAAGTGGTATACTAGGTGTCATGGACAAAGTAATTATAAAATTCAAACACACTGATATGGTCCTTGTCCCTTAGGGAACTTTCAAAAAATGGACAGTTAATAAACAAGTAAATAAAAAAGAGAGAATCCCAAATCATGTGAATTTCTATGAAACATATAAATTGTTGTGATTAAAAAAGAATAAAAGGGAGTATTTACTTTCAAAGAAAAGTGGATTCAGGGAAAGTCACTTTAAAGTGAGACATGATGGATAGGAGAAGGCACTCGTGATATGCACTGAGGAGAGAGCATTTCAAGCAGACAGAACAGTGTGTGAGGGCTCTGACAAGTGGGGAAAAACTTGGGATGTTAGAAGAAACAAAAGAGCCAGCGTGACTAAAACTTGGGAGATGGGAGAGGGGTGCCAGATGAGAATAAAATGGTAGAGTAAGATTATATGGGGCGTTGCAGGCCATGGAAACACTTAGAACATAGGTAAAAGAAGAGATGTCAACAAGTGACACACAGAGAAGGCAGGCAGAGAGGTGAGAGATAGAGTGGGGGGAATATGACAGCCAGGGGGGAGGAGACAGTTGCAAGCAGAAGGGGAAACTGACTGTGCAGAATGCTGAGAGGTCTAGCAAATGGGCAGAAAAGAATACAATCAATTGGCTAGATGGCCTGGCAAGACTGTAACTTTCAAAGTGTAGTTCCGGGAAAGAGACAAGACTGGGGTGTGTTGAGGATGAAAAGCATATGGAGAACCAAGAAAGTGTAAAGCAAAACTTTCTAGAAGTTTAGCTACAAAAAAGAGCAGCGAAATGTGAGGGAAATGAGGAATTGAGAGGGTTTATTTTTCTTTAAGATTACATATCCTGGGATCTGATGGGACTAATCCAGGAGGGTAGGAGAAAGCTGACTCACAGGAGAGGAGGATGGGGAGTTTATATTTTATTGACTGATAGGAACAGTCCTGCTTCACATTATTTTGAAAATATTATCTTCCATATTCTCACATTTTTATTATACCAGATGAATTTTAAACCATTTTGTTTCCTTGTACATAATCCCTTCAAAGGAATGACTGAGTATCTGAGGATTGATATGAAATCTAAACATTAATCTAGAAACACTTGAAATGTTAATAGCATTTGGCCTTTCCATCCTGCAGCTTGGATTGTCTCTTCATTTCTTTAAGTCGCTGCTAAAACTATAAAGTTGGGTGATGTCTTCATATTTCTCTAAGAGCAGCGGGATCAGGGAACGCTGGGACAACCATGCCTCTGCTCTGCAAGCTGGATAGCCTGGGAGGGGTGGTATTTTGGTAAATTATTAGGTGTCTGTGCTTTCATTAGTACATATATGGAATTGTTCAACGTCACAGGGAGAATTGGATACTACAAGGCTTCAATTAGCATACAATCATTCACATACAACAAAAGGAGTGAAGAGAAGTATGAGATGTTTTTTTTCTGTCTTAACATTTCTCTGTGTCATTAGAATGCTTGCATGCTTGCTACTCCTAACAAAGCAAAGAGGGGACTTCCTTTCAGAATCCCAGTTGAGAAAATAAAAGCTGTCATTGCATCATTGTCAACCATTTTAGTATTTTAGAGAGAGGCAGACTCTCCAGCTAGGTGAGGGAAAAGCAGTGACCAGCATGTGTCCACAGAAACCGACTGAACAAACCTCTTCTGGCCCATTCTATTTAAGCTGGGGAGAGGAACTCAAAACAAGTGTGATCTTACCAGCAGGTGCTAAAAAGTCAGGACAGAAAATAAGCAATTAATTATCACCCTTAATATCAATTAACATGGATTAATAATATTATCTTGAATAATAATTAAAAGAACCTTGTTGAAAAGTCCTTCTCTTAGTCCTGTTATCTGTTGGGGACTGAACCTTTAACTTACTTTCTTGTCAAAGGTAACTATGAGTTAATATGGGAACCAGCATGAAGAAGAGATTCTTACTTGATCTTCGGCTACAACTTTCCTCTAAAACAATTACCCATCAAATACTCACTACCCAAGCTAGGTTGTATATCAAAATTTTGAGATGTTACTTTACATGAAAATTGAAGTCATTAGACTTCCACATAGGGGTATTTTTCCATTCTATCTGCAAACAAATTTCAATAAGAAATTGTTAAGACAGGGAGTAGATCTGTAACATGTTGTATGTGGATGATTTTATAGGTAGCACTATCTGTAGAGGTTATACTACATATCAAAACAAGTTATTTTCCTCTTAGGTCTTTGACAGGTGTTTGTTCTCCAGAAGATTGATCAGAATGAGTAAGTGCCTAAATACTACAATAAAACATAATATACCTAACCATGACTTGGTCATTAAGGAAATTCTATTCCATTTTCACAAGAATGTGAAAATAAAACTGAAAACTTAAACATTTCCATTTACTTTAAGCGAAGCTAGCAGAGTCCGTATACATCTCCTTAACATAAGAAGACTTAATTTTTCTTAGAACAAAGGATTATTTAAGAGTTTAATCTAAGAAAATCAACAGGAAACACTACTTTCCTCATTCAAAACACTGAACCTATTTTGATCACGCTATTTTATTACTCTTTTTTTGCATGGAATTAGCATATAGCAGCACCAAAGTCAACACATAAACAACAATAAATTCTGTTGGTATTTTTATTAGGATTGCATTAAGTTTGCAAGTTACTTCAGGGAGAACTAACATCTTTATAGCATCATTATAAGATTGTTTCTATCCAAGAGCAGTTTTGATCGATTTTCTCAAGTCTTCATGTGCATCCTTCAGGAGTGTTTTAAACTTTTCTTCATATTTGTCTTGAACACTTCTTAAGTTTATTCCTAAGTGTTTCATCTTTCTATTCTATCTTTAAATAGCCTGCTTTGGGTCCTGTATGCCTCTCTAGCTACTGCTGATTCAAAAGTTTATGTGAAAAAATAAAGAATGGTAGTCAGAAATATTTTGAAAGAAGAGCTATGAAGGAAGATTAACCCAAACAGATATGAAAACATATAAAGCCCTGCTAATGAAACAGTGTGCTACTGGAAATGTACAATGGGATTGACCAATGGAACAGAAAGGCAAGAGACAGACCCAAAAATCTAGGAATGTATCATATAATAAAGGAAGTACCTCAAATCAGTGGGTAAAAGATGAATATTTCATAAAAGATGTATTTGGAAAAAATAAAGTTGGAATCATATTTCCCCATATATCAGGATAAATTTTAAGTAGATCAAACGTTAAAATGTTAAGATATTAAAATCATAAAGTTATTAGAAGAAAAATGGGAGCACTTTGTTTACCCTCAAGTTATGGAGAAGGTCTTTTCAACTACTCCTGAAAATCAGAACCTCAAAGAAAAGACTGGTAAATTTGACATCAGAAAATAAAATTCTTCATGGCATGAAATAATATACATATATATAATAATAATAATAATATACCCAAAGTTGAGAGACCAACAAAAAATTAGGAAAAAATATTTGTAACCCATATCAGAAATAATGGGCTACTTTCCCCAGTACATAAAAAAGCTTCCAAAAATCAATATGAAAAAGACCAAGAGAAAAATGTGCAAAGTCTATGAATTGACTTTTTTCAGTTTACTGAAAAAAAAAAAACAAATGACCCTTATACAAATGAAAAGATACTCAAGCTCAATCTTAACCAGAGAAACGCAACTACAAAATACCCTGGATGGTCTTTTTTAACTAGCAGATTGGCATGAACTCAAAAAATGTTTGATAAGAAACCTTATTGGGTCCCAAACCCTGTGGAGAAATTTTACAATTTTTGATTGCTGAAACGTGATATGTTAACTACAGTATTTTGCTTGACATTAATGAAAAATAACTATAAACATAAATACACTGAAACAAAAATACATTAAAAAAACCAAAAAATATAAAGTCCAGCTAGATGTTTTCCTCCCAAACTTCATACTTGCTTTCTTTCATTAAAAAACACCTAAACTTGGGGCTGGCCTGGTGGCACAGCGGTTAAGTTCGTGTGCTCCACTTCGGTGGCTGGGGGTTCTCAGGTTCAGATCCCGGGCGTGGACCTATGCACTGCTTATCAAGCCATGCTGTGGTAGGCATCCCACATATAAAGTAGAGGAAGATGGGCATAGATGTTAGGCCAGGGCCAATCTTCCTCAGCAAAAAGAGGTGGATTGGCAACAGATGTTAGCTCAGGGCTAATCTTCCTTACCAAACAAACAAACAAACAAACAAAAAAACCCACCTAAACAAGACCTTTTCCTTGAGGTCATCAGAAAGCTCAAAAGAGAATAAAAAATGGAATAACTTTCTTACCATTAAATTCAATGTTAGTGTGTGTCATGACCAAGTTCCACCTAAAATAGTCTGGCATACCTTCAGTAGTACATTTGTCAGCTTTTATGATTTTAAATATGATAATTGTTTAAGAGGAAGAACGGGCATGATGGGTAAATGACTAAAGATGGGGATGCAGGTAAGGAAGACTATTATGACTGAAGTTTTAAGCCTGAGTACTTTAGGGAATAGGATAAGCATTAATAGAAATGATTAAAGCAAAGAAAATACGATATATGTGGGATAGAATGAATTCAAGAAGGCAGCTTCCAGGTAGAAATGGTCAGTAGGCAGGGCCAAATAGAACTGGCATTAGGGACAGAAAAGTCACAAAAAAATACGTTAAAAAGACACGAGTGCATTAACAAATGATACCTACCAGCCATTTTTCATATTCATCAATGGCTTGTTTATCTTTATCTTTTTTCTCAGCTCTTTTCAGTTCTTCCTTTCTTTTCTCATTTATTTTCTCTTTTTCCTTTTCTTTGAACAAAGCTTCCTTTTTTTCATTCCTATGTAGGATAGCATAAAACACTGGAAAGTTAAAGAATATATAATACAGATTCCCTAATATACCCTTGCAATAATGAGATTGAGATGCATTGGTCAATTTCAAGTAAACAAATTTTGGAAAAGCCTAAAGTGTTATTAATTTAAACTCTGTCAAAATGTTTATTATTTTGGATTACCATTTTTCAACAGCAGTTAAGTTATCTTTCCTTTTCTCAGCAACAGTTTCCTCCTCTTTCTGTTTCTTTGCTCTTTCATATTCTTTCTCCTTTTTATTTTTCTCTTTAAGATATTCCATCTTTTTCTCTTTCCATCTTTCAAAAGCCTGAAAAAGTTCAGAATGATTTTCTTATTTACTGTGAATATTATAAAATAAGTAAAAACACAGTTAGTCACTAATTTAGATTCCAAGTACTTAAAAATACTTAAGAAATATATTCAAAGCTGTTGAATACTTGTAGGGCTTCTCCTTTTCTCACAGCGTTTTCTTCTTCAGTTTTCTTCTTGTTTTTTTCCTCGAGCTTTTTTTTCGCAGCTATTTTCTTTGCTTCCTTTTCTTTCATAGCCTTCCAGGCCTCAAATGATGCTAATGCTTCTTCTCTCTTAGCAGCTCTTTTCTATTTTGGAAAAATAATAGACAGTTACATATGTGTGTATAAATAGCTAGACAAATAAAGATAGATACAGATACACATATATGTATTTATCTGTAATTTCCTTGGGATTCATCATATACAGAAATTAGGTTTCAAGGCAGATAACTGATTTAGGATGCTTTAGACAAGTAATTTATAAAAAATGTTATCTGAATTATTCATTGCCTTTTAAAACGTCCTTTTCTAAAAGCAGTTATCAGATATTGATCTACTACTATTCATGGGAAGGAAGTCAATTTTTTTGGAACAAAGGTTATCAAAGTAAACTGTAATAGGCTAGGTGGTACTGTAAAATGTTTATAATAAAATATTTCAGTAAAAGAAAAACATCAGGAAAGTTATAGGCTTATAAAGTAAGTCAGAGTAAGGTAAATTGGCCAAGTCCCACAGTAAGCCACAGATCTTTGCTTTGAACCCAAGTTTTGACTGACATTGAAGCATAAAATTCTTACCACATAAACATATCCCAAATGTTGAAAATGCATGCCAGATTGGAAAATACATAGATGAGCATATAGCAAGTATGTTATTACTTTACTTACTTCAATCTAATCCCATAATATCCTATGTTTGCCTTATAACATTGCTTAACATTAAATGATAGAAAGCTTTATTATGGAGATAACATAATTTAGAAGTAAAAGTACTGCCGATCTCACCGAATGGTGAAGCCCAGATGAGAAGGTGTCTGGCACTGACCACAGCAGTATAACGCTGCAGTTGTGGTGACAGGTATTCAGGCACCCCTTGTAGGGCTGCTCCATATGGTACTGTGCATTTAGGAAATGTTTCTTTCTAAATCCATTTTACTACTGAACGGCAGGAGAAGGGATTTTCTTTTAGGGATTTTGTTTTAGAAGTTGGGACAATGAGAAAGATGAGCAGGCTATCAGGCAGGAGTTTGAGGCAGAGACTGAAAGGATGGGAGGGAGTAAAACAAGAGTCCAGTCAATGGGAAGGACACGAGCCAAGAGCTCAGGAGAGGCTGGTCTTGAAGATCCATATAAAATTCAAGACAGAAAAGAGGAGAACTGGTTGATGTCTGATGATCCTTTATATTCCTGGCTAAGTTGTAAGATTGAAGTTAATTTTTCAGAGTGAAGTAGGTGGTCACAAGCAATAAACTTATATTCAGCAGTGCCAGAGCTACTCCACACATATAAAAAATAAAATAAAATATTAAAAATCTCTGTGTGTTTGTGTTTCCATGTAAAACAGTTATAATACATTTATATCAAGCTAAAAATGTATAAAGTACCAGAGAAGTAAAATCAGAAATCAATTCTTTTATATGCAAGTTGCTTTGCCATTTAAAAAACAGTTGATTTAGAAACGTTAAATATTTGTAGATATTTTACTGACAGAAAAATCCAGAATATTTTTCTCTTCTATACTTCAGAATACCTGTTCATTTTGGATCCTTAAGTTTTCACTTTCAATCCTTTTAATTCTGTGCATTTCATGTAAATATACATTTTTCTTTTCTAACCACTCCTGTAAGAACAAGAAAAAGGCTATATGATATTCAAAGTTTCCCAAATGAATTAGAATTCTTATCTATTTTTGAGATATTTGGTTAAAACTTTAAAAAGCAAAACAAAATTTTTAAGTTCTATATAAATTAGTATCATTTTTCTTTTTCTGATAATATTCTAATATATAAAAATGAGTATTAATTAAGAAAATAATATGCATGTTATCTTTCTTAGTATTAACAGACTTCAAAGACTCAATATAATAGCTATATATATTAACATTTTTCTGTGAAATTACATGTACAATTTTCTAATGTGTACTAGACAAAAAAAGACCTTTCTTGGAATTGTGAAAAAATCAGTAAGATCTTTTTCTGTGTAAGCCTAATTCAAATACAAAGTCTCAGGAGAGAAAACATTTTAAAACTCTTTTTGTTTGTTAACAATATCAACTATAAGGAGAAAAAGTATAGAAGCATATATAGACTTTAACAATACTTTTTCTTTTGCTCCATTTTTATCAATTGCCATGGCATATTCACTTTCTTTAAAAAAAACTATGATCAGTTAAACAAAGCTTGGAATAAAATGATTTAGTAAAAAAAGCTTTGGGTTGCTCATGTTATTCTAAAGGAAAATCTTTCCCAATAAATTAAGTATTAAACCATCATTTCTGAGGGGCCTTTTTATTCCTTGATGAACAGGTAACACTATGCAAGTGAGTAGTTATTCTTATTTTTTTATTTTTAATATTTTCCTTTTTACCTGATAAACAGCTGCCCTTATGTTATCTGCTCTGTCAGGTTCCATGTTCTGTTTCTGTGAGGGCTTTTGGTCTAAGACTTTCAAAGTCCCTAAATAGTGAGAAGAGGTAGTTGCGGATGGAGTTTTCCTTGTAGAACTAGATTTCTTTAAAAACTCAGAAGTCATTAATCTGAAAAGATCCAAATGAATCAAGATAAAATATTACAATATACTCAGTAGGGGAAAGATTCATTAGAATTTGCAACTACCATATTTGAAAACTACATAATAATCTAATAAATTATAATTACTTTGAAAATGATGTATAGTCTTTTCTTAGTACACAAAGAGCCCCATTCAACATAATTTAAATTCTATAACTTTAAGTTACATAGCTCCAAAGTGACTGCTCATTTTAGTATTCGTAATTAGAACATTTTTAAGAAACATGGACTGCATCTCAACTTACACAGAAAATGCAATATTAATAAAGTAGGTTTTAATAGTTTCTTGTATTATTTTGTTACATCATAAACCATTCTAAATATGAAGGTAGAATAGTATTCTCTATCTCAGGGGTTGGTGGGAAACTCTGGCCCACCATCTATTTTGGTGAAGATGAAGAAGATTACTGCACCACAGCTATATTCATCCTTTTACGTGTTGTCTGTGATGGCTTTCCTGTTACAATAACAGAACTGAGTAGTTACACTGAGACTGTATGGCCTACAAAGCCTCACATATGTACTAACTGGTACTTTACAGAAAAAGCTTGTTGACCTCTATTGTATTTGATTAACGATCATTTGATTAATGATAATTTAAAAGATTCAGAAGGTTTTAATTAGCATTTCTGAGTTAGGCATTCATTATCACCAGTGTGAATGAAGCTATATAGATTCTTATCATTTTAATAAACCAATTTAGTCCACAGAACCTTCAAGGCTTTAAGTACAATTTTTCATGTGTTAGATAAAGACACACAATAGAGAAGTATAATGCTGGAGCTCAGCTGTATTACCACTTTATATCTACTGTCTTGGGAAACACAGGAGAAAGAAACTCTATCCCAGGAGCAATGTAGAGTATGGAGAATCCCTAATCAATTCCTTTTTATAAAAGAATATAATCAACTGAGGGATTTTATCATGAAGTAACTACTCCACTCATCTCATGAGATGGAAATTAAGAGAAAATCAAGTAACACCAAATGAAATTTACTTTAGGGAAGTTAAATTAAAACTAGCTTTGTTGGAATGTAAACCCATAGGTGAGAGATACTGATAACTTTATTACCTGCCAGATGCACTGGATGCTCTATTATTTGTTGACTTTTTATTCTTCATATTTCTATCTTCAATTGTTTTCTATTAGATAGAAAAAGCCATAGATGGATTATGTACCACAACTATCACAGTTAGGCTTAGGGGCCAAACTGCCAGTAAATCAGTATTTTTAAAGCATATACTGTGTGTCAAGTACTGTAGGCAATGGGAACAAATAAGTGAATAAAATGCCCTCAAGGATATGGCATTTTAGAGAGGGTTAACCAACAATAAACACGTAAACAAATGTGACTCATGAAGGAGATAAACTAGGGTCCAGTGACAGAGAGTGAGTGGTGTGAGCTGAGGGGTTCCTTTAATGAAGGGGGTCCGGGAAGGCCTCCCTGAGGGCTGATATCAGAGCTAACACAATGATGGGTGGAAAGGGGCTGGATGGAGGGCTATGGAAAGAAAGTGTAAGTGCTGAGAAAGGAGAGCTTGATATTTTTGAGAACCAGAGAAAGGTGAATGATGCTGAAGCCCAGTGAATGGTGGGGAGTGGAGAAATATATGGTCAGGGAAGAATCACGTGAGAGTCTTAGGAAGTGGTAAGGAGTTTAGATTTTATTCTCATGATGAGAATCCAACAGAGACCTTAGCAGAGGAACGAGTCAATTCAGACTTAAGAAAGATCACTCAGCAGAGATGTAAGAATAAAGAGCAAGAATAAAGAGAGTAAGAATAAAGCCAAGGATCCAGTCAAAAGAAATATGTCATGACCTTACTTATAAATATAAATTATCTATATATAAATTGTTATATATAAATTGACTGTTCTAATTTAGACATCTTTACTAGACATTTCTAAGATCCTGTCTATAAAGTCCAGAATACTCTTCTTCCTTTTAAGGAATAACTTTTCTTCTATACATAGATAGATGGTGTTAGCATTAAAGTGAGAGCACAGACGTAAACACATCCCTAACTTGACATTAGTTTTTTTCCTAAGGAAAATAGCTAAGAACAATATACCTGGAATATGGTTTAATGAACCATCTCCATAAATTTTAATAAAAAGCTAATATTCTATATCATAAAAATCCTGTTCAATCGTAAGTTTTCAGCCAACACTACTGTCTTCCCCAAATATGAATACACATAACCACTAGCTAACTGCAGCTAGAAGAGATAAAGACTAAATTCAGGAGAAATAAAGACTAAAAATGCTATACCATAAAATTTATAAGTATAGTATTCTGGTGCAATTTAGTGTAGGGACAAGCAGTCCCACACATCATGAATCTAGTTCTCAAGGTTATAACAATAATGTTCCTGATAATGACCCTGTCCCTTCATTTAAACAAGCACAGATGTTGATAAACATTTCTTAAAGATTTTCAGTAAAATTTTTAAAATCTTTAAAAATGATATCCAAAGGAATAACTCACTAATTCAGAACCTCAGAAATTGTTCCAGATAGCTTATTTTTATAACATGAAGACCAATGGTAACCTATACACTTAAGGGTATGTATTTCTGAAATATTTAACAGTATATTATGATCATATACCTCTGACAATTTTTAATGAAACACTGAGTTTTAATGTATTCACTGCAAACCTTCCCTGAAGTTAAAATTCTATTGAATTAAATAAGAACCATTTGACAATATAATACCACCATCAAAAGACTGGTTTTCCACAGGTAATTCAGAAGTACACAACTTGGAAGACAAAATATTTAAAGTTCTATTTTGAGTTTTAAGCTGTGGTATAAAAGGTAGAATTTCGTATAAATACCTTTGCAGATTCAGTTGCATTGCTAGATATTAAGACACTCTGAGATTTCAATAGTGGTGGATCAACTGCTAAGTCATCATTCATAATCAGTTCAGTTTTCTCCTTTTCTTCTTCAAGGTCATCAGTAGTCACTTGATTTTCCTTGCATTTTTCAAGTGCAGGAGTAACAAAGTCTATCAAAGATGAATTCTCTTCATTTTCACTTGGCTTCAAAGAATTGTGGTTTTCAGTTAAGTCTTCCTTCTGATCTATTTTGAGAAAGAGTAACAGCACTGAAAGTCCCTTCTGAATTAAGAAGGTGAACAACAGATTCATTTTCTTTCCACTAAATGAGGACTGACTATAATCTCTTTTTCTTGCAAAATAAAATATGAAGAAAACTATCATATTCAACTTGAATAAACTTTTTTCCAAAGTGATCTATAAAAGAGAAAAAAGCTACTCAATCTACTAAAGCATTTGACATACTTAATACTTAGAAAAAATAACATATTAGTAAACAGAATAACTACCCTAAAACACACACACACCAAAAGAGCTTGCTGATGTATAAACCAAGAAAGTGAGATGGCAAAATGTTCTATTCAAAAGCCTGTGTTTCTTAGCTGCAACAATAGGCTGTGTAAGAGGGAGGCACACATCTCAATGCTACTATAGTTACTAGCAGTACAGTTATAAAATTGTATAGATGTAGAAAGAATCAAGAATTCATGCAATTTTAGAAGGACCACCACACAGAGAATAAATGATCCTCTAGTCACTAAGATGCAGTGTTGCCTCTGACACCAAGAGGCACTAACGACAGGCCTATTACTCATCCTCTCAGTGCTCCAAGGGACAGGCTCAAGCTCTGGCATCAGAGGATTCAGTTTTGCTTTTACAGAATTGCTTCTAATATTCTGCTTCTACCACACTTTGGAATGCTAGACAGATAGAAATCAGTGCTTCCTGTGTTGATCACCAACTTTCACTTCTACCAGGATCCACCTCCTGGCCAAACCTATATCTTCACTGTCAAAGTCTTAATTCTGCTGCTTTCATTATAGACATTTTTTGGAACTCATTTTGAGATAAGCTAGGTTTAAAATCACTTTATACATACAGTTATACATGCACATTTGGAGAGCACTTACAATTCAAAAGCATCATTATTGGATTCTTTAAAGCTGCTAACCACCATGTTGGATGGAAAGAACAAGGCTTTGGAGCCAAAGATTCAAATTACGGCTCCATCACTGACCCTGGATATGTTTCTCAGTATTTCTGCACTTCATTTTTTCTCATATGTAAAATGACAAAAATTATACTACATAGTAAGCACTTAATAAATGTTAGTTACACATCCCAGTCCTAGAAATAGCTATGCCTTTTAGCTCTCATGAAGCTACATGTCACTGGACTAAGGAAAGAAATAACGTTAACAACTCACACCTCACACTTACTACATGCTTACTATGGTACTGTTCTAAGTGCTGTACATGTCTTATTAACTCATTTACTTCTCAGAACCACTCTATGAGGTAGGTTGCTCGTATTATCCCCATTTTGAAGATCAATATACAGGGCCAGAGAGGTTAATTACTTTGCTCATGTGGATGTGCCTGGATTCAAATCCAGCTTAGTCTCCCTCTAAAAGTCCACCTAACCATTATGTCGTACTACAGATGATCGCAGTAACACATACATAATAATAGTACACATTTAGTGTTCATTCTACTTGTGCCAGGACTGGGCTAGTGGCTAAAATGTATAGTATCACTTAAGTTTTCGCAACAGCCTTATGAGATAGGTCTTATTATAACTTGGGGAAATTGAAGCACTGAGAGATTAAGTTCTGCATCTAAAATCACATGGCTAGTAAGCTGCATAGTCAGTATTAAAACTCAGGCAAACACAAACACATTTTATTCCTGTAACTATGCCAAGTATTATTTCTTTTACAAAGAGGATTCTAAGCAATACAGAGTTCACAAATAAAATAAGATATAATAATTAGATATAACCACCTTTTACGGATGCTTTTTCCTCAGATCCTGGTGAAAAGGAATCTCCAAGACCTTCTTTAAGGGATGACGATGATAGGCTTGGATCCTGTTTTTAAAAAAATATATTCACCATGTAAGTTTAGTTCTCAAGATCTGTTGGGGGAAGTAGCATTATCAAGACATTTCGTAAACTCTGAACTCTGCATTAGTAGGAGTTTGCTGCTGAAACACCACAAGCGTTAAACCGAGGGGGCTTATATGCTTTACGCTCAAGCTTGACGCTCTGATCATTAAAAGCGGCCACTAAAGGGCTGTTCTAGTTCCTTAGCTGCCACCGCTACATTTGTTTTTAGCAATTTTCAAAACTCCTGCTGCTCTAAAATCAAATCTCATAAATATTTAAGGCAAAGATTTGATGTCTCTTTCTCTAACTCTCCTTTCTAAGTATAAAGAAGACAGTAGGTAAAAAACTAGTTTCAAACAAATGTAACTAGTTGTCTAAATGGAAGCAATTTATAAAACTAAGTAGACAGATACTTTCAAATATTTTAGATAGGAAAAGTACATAGATTTCATACACTTGAATTTTCCTCAAAATTCTGACATGAAATAACTATACTTGTGTGCCTAAACATCTCTCAGTATACTATGGTTATCACTCATTCAGGGTCACCAGGAGCTGGAGCTGACTTGACAGCAGGTAATAACTACAGATCTAGCCTAACAGTGATGATATTACAACGTAAGAAGTTCTCCAGCCATGCTGAGGCCGCATTCCACATAGAGCAACTAGCAGGATGTGCAACTATGACATACAACTATCTACTGCGGCTTTGGGGAGGAAAAAAAAGGAGGAGGATTGGCAATAGATGTTAGCTCAGAGCCGGTCTTCCTCAGCAAAAAGAGGAGGATTAGCATGGATGTTAGCTCAGGGTTGATCTTCCTCACAAAAAAAAAAAAAAAGTTTGATTTTGTTGCACAAATTATAAATTTTAATTTTCTTTCCTACAATATTTTATGGGTATAAAGACAAGCATATGTCAAAAGTAATAGATAGAAGCCATCTGGGAAGACAGCAGAAGTGCTGAAACATTGGACTCTACCTTGAAAGACAAAACTTTGCCTGAAGAAATTTGCCAGTTAGTAGTTTTTTGTCTGAAGGCATTCCTCTATCTATGCAGCTCAAATAATAGAAGGCTTCAGTCTTACAGGGCTGGCTTGAGGGGTCAGAGGATAGAGTTTAGTACTGGAAGATCAGCCAATACGTTTGGGGAAGAGCTGTAGAGGGCATGAACCCCAAAATATTCATATAAAATTAACCCAAAACCCTTGGCTCATCTATGCATGGCATGGGTAAGACCTCAGAGGGTTCTATAAAATCACAGCAGCTAGAAACTGAAAGAACTAAGAATAGATTTCAGTCGATATCCATGGCCGGGGAGACAGAGTTAGGAATCTGAGTTCAGCCATAATATCTGCATGCTCAAACACATGTTCAGAGGAACATAAAAGAATCCAGAATCTCTACCATATATTACTTATAATATGTGGTATTCAATTAAAAGTTACTAAATAGGTGAAGAAACAGAAACAGACACCTACTCATGAAAACAAAAACAAAACCAATCAATAGGAATCAACCCAGAGATGACTCAGATATTGTAGTTAGCAAACAAGGACTTTAAAGTAGCTATTATAAATATGTTCAAGCACTTAGAGGAAATATATGCATGGTGGCTGAATAGATGGAGGATCTTATCAGAGATATAGAAAACACACACACACAAAAACCAGTGGAAAGTCCAGAGTTGAACACTATAATACTGAAATTAAAAATTCACTGGATACACTTAACAGCAGATCAGAAACAGCAGAAAAAGCCAGTGAACTTGAAGATAGAGCAATACAAATTATTCAATCTGAAAAACAGGGAAAAAAGATTGAAGAAACATGAACAGAACTTTAGATATTGGGGAGACGTATCAAATATTTCAATGTACATATAATTAGAGTATTAAAAGGAAAGGAAAGAAAAATATGGCAGGAACATTTTTTTAAAAACTTGCCATTTTCATGGAAAGTATCAGTTTACAGATCCGGAAAATCAATGAACCCCAGACAGATAAATATAAAGAAAACCACACCTAGGTACCTTGTAGTCGAACTGTAAATCAAAGAAAAAAGGCAAAATCTTGAAAAAATTCCTGAAAACAGCCAGAACAAAACGAACACACTATATACAGGAGGACAACAAAATGAATTATTACTGATTTCTCAACAGAGAATAAAGGCCAGGAACAACGGCAATCTACAATGAGCTTGGGGTAGGAGAACGGAACTGCCAGCCAGAAGTATATATTTAGTTAAACCATCCTTCAAAAATGAAGACAAAATAAATGCTTTTTATATAAGTAAAGACTGACAGACTCCATCACTGGCAAACCTCCATTACAAGAAATGTAAAAATAAGTTCTTAAGATTAAAGGGCAATTACACTAGATGGTAATCTGGATCTATAGGAAGAAATGAAGATTCACAGAAATGGTATATATATTTAAGAAAACTATAAACATTTATTTTTATCTTCTTTTAATTCTTTAAAAGTCTAAGACAAAAAGTGTAAAAGGCTCTTTAAAGAAAAGTTAAAACACTGTATTGTGGGAATTGTACCACATGTAGATGTAATATATATGACAACAGCCCAATGGATGAGGGAGTATATGGAACAATACTGTTGCAAGGTTTCCATATTAATTGTGAAATAATGAAATATAAACTCTAAGTAGATTGAGACAACTTATAGATGCATCTTGTAATGGACAGAGAAACTACTAAAAACATAACGCAAATAGGTATAACTAAAAAGGCAACAGAGGAATCAAAATGGAAAACTGAAACATATGTGATTAACTCTCAAAAAAGAGGCAGGAAAAGTGTTACAGACAAACAACAACAAGAACATCAATTTGAAACAACAGATAAATAGAAAACAGCAACAAATTGGCCCTAAATGTACTTATATTAAAAGAAAATAAATTTGGGGCCAGCCCAGTGGTGTAGCGGTTGAGTTCACATACTCCGCTTGAAAGGTCCAGGGTTCACAGGTTCAGATCCCAGGTGCAGACCTATGCACCGCTTATCAAGCCATGCTGTGGTGGCATCCCACATAAAGTAGAGGAAGATGGGCACAGATGTTAGCCCAGGGCCAATCTTCATCAGCAAAAAGAGGAGGATTGGCAACAGATGTTAGCTCAGAGTTAATCTTCCTCACCAAAAAAAAAAAAAAAAAAGAATGAAAAAAAAAGTAAATGAATTAAACATTCTGCAAGATAAGGAGAATTACCAGAGGTAGAAACATTTCATGATGCTAAATAGGGTCAAGACATAATAATAATAAATGTGTATGTGCCTAATAACAGAGTTATAAAATACTGACAGAACTAAAGGGAAGTAAAGACAAATTCACAAATGTAACTGGAGATTTTAACACCCCTTAGTTGGTAATCGGTAAAGCAACTAGACAAAAAGTCAGTAAGGATGGAGAAGATCTGAATGACACTCCCAGCCACCATGACTAAACTGAATTTACAGAACACTATATCCAATGTCTGCAGAACACACATCCTTTGTAAATACAAATGCAACTTTCACAAGATACTCCTAGGCTGGGCCATTAAAAAAAAACCTCAACAATTTTTAAAAATGTGAAATCATATAAGATATATTCTCTGACCACAATAAAATTAATATAAATCAATACAAAAGTATATCTAGAGAAGATCTAAATATTTGGAAATAAAATCATTCACCACAAAATAACCAGTTGGTAAAAGAAGAGATCATAAGGGAAATTAGAAGATACATTTAAAGAAATAATAACGAAAATAAAAGACATCAAAAAAACTGAGGGTTGCTAAAGCAGCGCATAGAAGGAAATGCATAGTTTTCAATGGTTTTAATAGAAAAGACAAAAGGCTTAAAATCAACAGTCAACTTTTCCAACTTAAAGGTAAGCAAATTAAACCCAAAGAAAGTAAAAGAAAGAAGAAGTAAAGAGTGAAAATCAGTGAAACTGGAAACAAACAATAGAGAAAATTAACAAAGCCAAATTTGGTTCTCAGAAAAGTTTAATAAAACTGAGCAATGCCTATCAAGATTTAACAAGAAAGAAAGAAAACACAAACTGTATATTAGAAGTAAAAGATGGAATGTCATGATAATCTTATTGCCATCAAAAGGATAAAGGAATTTCACAAACAAATTTTGTTTATAAATTCAACATCACAGACGAAATGGACAAATTTCTTAATAGACATAAATTACCAAATCTATGAAACAGAAAATCTAAAAACTAAAATATCTATCAAAAAAAAAAAAAAAAAAATTAGTGTCAAGGACCTCTTCACAAAGAAAATTCCAGATAATTTCACTGCTGAATTCTCTCAAGTAAGGAAAAAATGATACCAAGCTTTTGGGTTCATACCAAAAATACAGATGCAGAAGTCTTAACAAAATATTAACAAATGAAATTCCACAATAAAATATTATACCATGACCAACCAGATTTTATTCCAGGAATGCTAGGTTAGTTTATCATATGAACATACATATGTATCATCATACACATACACACACACACACACACACACACACACACACACACACACAAAGGAAAGGTGGGAGACGAGGACGTAGTGAGAAAGCAAATTCAATATCTGGCTGTGACATCTGCAGGAAGATAAGGCAGGAGGGGGAGAGGTATGGTGTCAAGGGAGAGTTTATGCAAAATTAAAGAGGTTTCAACATAGTCAAATGTGGAAGGAAACAGACCCTTCCAGTCTTGGCTGGAAAAAGACCCTTCCAGTCTTTGGCTCTTGCAGCGAAGAGCCAAAGGTTACAGACATAAGACAGAGAAGGGTTGAAGAAAAAATAGATGGGAAATCCCTGAGAAGGTGGGTTAAAGAGGATTCAGAGCACAGTCAGGAAGATTTTTATAATGAGGAATATGGAAAATTTAAATTATTAAAAATAGAAGTATCCAATATTCCAACCAATAAGATAATAGTTATACATTACAGTCATTAAAGTGAATACAGTTTCAAGATCACCCAGCAACATGGAAACACTTCATGATCTATTGCTAAGAGATAAAGAAAAGGCATGATAGAAAACATTATTAATGCTAAGATGACAAATATGATAAAACAAGTATAGGAAAACAGTCTAAAAGGGAATAAGAATAATGATTAATTGTTATTAGGTGGTGGAATTATGGGTAGATATTTTTCAATTAAATTTTCTTTCATAATATGATGTTACTTTAATAACTTTAGAAATACTCTTTTTTTAATCAAGGGGCATAGAAATGCTAGCAAAGAGCATATAAATTTAGGTATCTGTACCAGTTTGAATACTGTCCTGTCAAAATTTATGTCTATCTAGAACCTCAGAATGTGATCTTATTGGATAAGAAGGTGTTTGCAGATGGAATTAGTTAAGATGAGGACATACTGGATTAGGGTGGATCCTAAATCCAGTGACTGGTGTCTTTCAGAGAAAAGAGAGGGAGACACAGAGACACAGGGCAGAAGGCCACGTGATGAGAGAAGCAGGGACTGGGGTGGTGCAGCTACAAGCCAAAGAATGTCAAAGACAGCTGGCGGGGCCAGCCCCGTGGCTTAGCGGTTAAGTGCGTGTGCTCCGCTACTGGCGGCCCGGGTTCGGATCCCGGGCGCGCACCGACGCACCGCTTCTCCGGCCATGCTGAGGCAGTGTCCCACGTACAGCAACTAGAAGGACGTGCCACTATGACATACAAGTATCTACTGGCGCTTTGGGGGGAGGGGGAAGGAGGAGGATTAGCAATAGATGTTAGCTCAGAGCCGGCCTTCCTCAGCAAAAAGAGGAGGACTCAGCATGGATGTTAGCTCAGGGCTGATCTTCCTCACAAAAAAAAAAAAAAAAGACTGCTGGCAACCACCAGAGGCTGGAAGAAGAGAGGAAGGATTCTTTTCCAGAGCCTTCGGAGGAAACAGGCTCTGCCTACACCTTGATTTTTGACTTCTGGCCTCCAGAACTGAGAAAACAAATTTCTGTTGTTTTCAATTTGTTACAGCAGCTAGAGTAAACTAACACAATATCCACCTGACTAGATAATTTTACTAAACATAAAATAATTGTTTGGGTTTGATAACAACTTCTTTTCTTCTCCTGCTTTTCAGAACAAATTAGGAAATGGCACAGTGAAGTCAGGTAGATGTATATCAATTTGTCAGCTTTACCGGTAAAGCCGAACGGCAGAACAAGATTTCAATCAGTAGCCTATTGCTCTCAGACCTCCTGTCTGAATTAGAAGGACTCATCCATTTAATCATAGTACCAAAGGAGCTCTTCCCGGCTCTTTCTGCACCACCTCCCAGGAAGATCCTCACATACCAAAACCACAGAGGAGTGAGGAGAAAAAGAACGAAGCTTAGCCAGGTACCATTTAGTTCCTTTTCCTGCTCTGCTCAAGCTGATTACGGAGGAGGAACTTTCCCTTTTGAAATGTCCGAGAACCACAGTAAAAAGTGGATGCCAAGCGTTCTCCCCTAATAACAATACATAGGAAACTCTCTGGTGAAAATCTGAAGAATCACATTTACTCCCATTTTAGCATATCCCAAAGAATATAGGATCATGAAAAATCAGTACACGTTTGTTGAGTGAATGAAACCAAATGAATAAAACGACAGACTCTATTGTCCTCAGCCATAAATTACATAATTCAAAGATATGTAAATAAAAATAAATTCTTGCAATTAAAGATACACAGTATTGCACACATTCAAAAGGGCAACTTATTTTTCACATTTTACTTTCTCTGAAATTGGATGCATCTTATAATTATTGGTATGTCATAGCTAGTTGCCAGTTTTCTTCTTTCTTAGTGGTACGTAAAATAATGCTACATCTTACAAACGGAGTTTTAGACTCAATGGAATACACTTTATTAAAAAAATTCAAAATTATTTACTTATCAATTGCTGAAGAAAACATGTAAAACACACACACATATACACACACGCATGCACACATTTTCTCTCTCTCTCTCATAATCAGATGCAAAAGCCTGAATTTAAGAACATAATACAGCAGTTCAGCTGCAGTGCTAACCTCAGGACCAAGGTTTTCAGAGAATGCTTTTTTCTCAGCTTCTAGTTGTCTTCCATTCAGCCTTGGGAGGGACGAAGGTGCAGAATGTGCCTCTGATTCTTCATGGAGAGCAGTTTCTTTATCTTCTCCTGGCCCATCTTTCTCCTCCCTGAGGCTATGCTTTTTCAACATGCTCCTTGGCCGAGGCGAAGGCTTAAAGTGGTCGTCTGCCTCAAGGCTGCTGCTGTTTTCTGCTGAAAAATAAAATATTTTAAGGTGAGTGTACAAAAAAATGACCACGGCTTCAACTACACGCCAGGGCGCAACTACACTGCCCTCCTGTGCCCATGCACCTTGGCTCCCTGTCCTGGAGAGTCCTGAAGCCCAAAACCTTTCCCTACACAGAGCTCCAATAAGCACAAATAAGCCACAGTTCATGACCAAAATTAAAAAAATGGCTGCCATCCTGGAAGTAACTAGTATACGTTAGTTTTTTTTTTTTTTAAATGTACTTTGTTTTTCTTTCTTTTTTTCTTTTTTTTTGAGGAAGATTGGCCCTATGCTAACATCTGTTGCCAATCTTCCTCTTTTCTTGTTTCTCCCCAAAGCCCCAGTACATAGTTGTGTATCATGGTTGTAGAGTTGTAGCTCTTCTATACGGGACATGGCCTCAGCATGGCTTGATGAGCAGTGAGTAGGGCTGTGCCCAGGATCTGAACCAGCAAACCCCGGGCCACTGAAGCGGAATGTGCCAACTTTACCGCTACGCCACTGGGCCAGCCCCTATACTTTAGTTTTGTGAGAAGTTAACTCTTCAACTTTATAAGCTCTCCTAGTATTTTTTTAATACTAAAACAAACAAAACAAAATCACATCCCATTTTCTACCTCTATAAAGTGAGGGGGTTAATCCATGAAACTTTTGTTGAGTTTCTGCTGCCAGTAATGTACTCCCATTACTGGACCTCATTATCAAGACAGTGACGATGGCCCTGTCCAAGGACTTTACAGGTTGGGAAGGGTGATGATTCTAAAGAAATAAAATGACAAGACAAAGGTAAGTGCTGCTGTGAAGTATGAAGATGATGATGTCGGTACAGAAGACAGAAGTGCTGGCTCTCACTGGAGGGAGGAATGAAGGAGGAGATGATTTGTGAATTACTCTTCTTCAAGTCCATCAAACTTCTCCTGCAGTTATTAAAATTTCTCAGTTTCTATTTCCATTCCTCCAAAGTTTAAAATAAGAATCTAATGCTGGTATGCTTCCAGCCCTCAAAACATTACATGAAAGTTTTTCACATAAACTTTCTGCCTAAATTTTACCTGTTATAAATATTCCTTTCTCCATTGTTTATCAACGTGCTCTTCTGATAAAATTTCATGACTGAACTAATTAACACCTTCCTCCTCTTTACCTATAAACGGGCTTATGAATGCTGCTAGAAGAGTCCACAACTATACCAAACTGGTACCACTATAAATGATTCATTGCCAATTTTAGTTATGTCCTAAACTCTGGCCAAATGTTCAATTCAAAATCCAAGAGTCATCCTAGATTCCTCCCTGTTTCTCCCTTTATCCAAAGCATCACTATACCCTATTGATTCTCCTTGCTAAATCTCTTTCATTTATCCCACTTTCTACATCCCCACTATCAGCTCCTCAGCCACTCTTTCCTAGATTACTACCTTAGTGATATTTACAAAATGCAAATCAGCTCACATTACTCCTCCCCACAAAATTCTTCAATGGCTCCCCATCATCCATTCGTACAAAATAAAAGCTTAATTGCCTTTGAACAATATAAAAGGTTTCATGGTCTTGTCACTGGCTATCTATGCTGTCTTGTCTACTAGCACACCCATTTTGTAATCTGTGTTCCCGAAATGCTGGGCTAAGTGTTGTTGTCAGCTATGCCACAAGCCCTCTTGCTACCATACCTTTACCCAAGCTGATCTCTCTCCCTAGAACGTCCGCTTCCTGCTTCTCCTCCTCACAAATGCTTGCAAGTCTTTCAAGCCTCAGTTTAAGCAGAATATTGTAAAATGCCTAAAAGAAGGTATTGAGTCAATTTTTTTTTATTGTGGTAAGAATACTTAACAAGAGATCTTCCTCCTTAACAAACATTTAAGTGCACAGTATACTATTGTTAACTAAAGGCACAATGTTGTACAGATCTCTAGAACTTACTCATTTTGCGTAACTGAAACTTTAAACCTGTTGAACAGCAACTCCCCATTTTCCCTGCCCGTAGCCCCTGGCAACCACCATTCAACCTACTCTCTGTATGAGTTTGACTCTTTCAGATATTTCAGATTTGAATCTTGGCTCTGACACTTATTAGCACTGTAACCTTACACAAATCATATAACCTCCGCACACCTCATTTTTCCCATTGGCAAAATAAATTAAGAATTCCTAAGATGCCTGTGGTACATGAGGGAGATTATACATATAAAGTGCACAGTGTCTCACACATGGTAAATGCTCAATGAACATTTACTTTTTTTTGGTTTGTCTATCACTCCTGTTTTCTTTGGGGGAGTCTCTCCTCTTCTCCATCCATGTGACTCTGGTGGATTAACAAATATCTCCTCCACACCTCAGTGAGAAGGGTGGGCCCATGATACACAAACTCCGCCTCAGCTTATCACAGAAACTTAATCTCCCCTGTCCACAGGTGGTCAGGAAGTCAGTGATTTTCTATTTGGAGTTGAAGGACACGCCTTTAAGGTCATGGAGCTGGAAGGATGTGATTTGAAGATTGCTAGTGGCATTCTCCCCTGGCAACTGAAGGGCTGCTTGAGACAAAGAGACCACATGACACAAAAATAGGACCAAGGGATGGAGTAACTAAAGGGATGACAGGGGCAGGGGGACGGGAGAATGAGAAGGTTGGGGAGTCAGGGAGGGAGGACAGAAGTAAAGAGAGAAAATCCAATGATACAAAAGTACTGAGTCTCCAAACTTAATCACACCTAAAGCAAGGCCTCCTGACATTCACGCTTAATAAGGTGACAAATTCCCCTCTCCACTGAAGGTTGTTTGAGTTGCATCATTTGAAACTAAGAGTCCTGACTACAGGTACTATAATTTGTCAGTTATTACTAATATTGCCATCTCTTCTAGGAAGTCTTCCCTGATGCCCTCAGGCAGACTTAGGTGCCCACTTTCCTGTGTTCGTACTGTGCCTTTTGTACACCTCCCCACTAAACTGTAAAGTCTTTGCTATGGTCTGAATGTTTGCGCCCCCCCCAAAATTCTTATGTTGAAATCCTAACACCAAAGGTGATGCTATTAGGAGGTGGGGCCTTTGGGAGGTGATAAGGTCATGAGGGTAGAACCTTCATGAATGGGATTAGTGCCCTGATAAAAGAGGCTCCAAAGAGCACCCTTGCTCCTTCCTCCACATAAAGATAAAATGAGAAGTCTATGATCTGGAAGAGGGCCCTATCTGACCACGCTGGCACTCTGATCTCAGACTTCCAGCCTCCAGAACCGTGAGAAACAGGTTTCCATTATTTATAAGCCACCCAGTCTGTGGTACTTTGTTACAGCAGCCCAAATGGACTAAGACAGCCTTAGAGGATTGGTACTATGTCTTTTTAATGTCATATTCTTAGTTACTATCACAATACTTCTAACATAGTGAAACATATTGTATTCACAATAAAATTCATGTGGATAAATAAAATGATCTGCTTATGAACAAATGCTAAAGAATAAAATGAATAATAAAAGCATTTAAAAGAGCGCTTAATTTACACCAAGATTATTCTAAGCACTTCCAATATATGAACTCATTTAATTGTCTCAAACCCCTAGTAGTGGTCGAACTATTATCCCCATTTTACAGATAAATAAAACGAGGAACAAAGAGGTCGTTTGCTCATGGTCATAAACTCTACTTTGTGGGATTAAAGTAGCAACACCCTTACTCCAAAGTTCATGATTTTAGTCATTTTAATGTCAAAATAAAAACAACATACCCTATAAAAATTACTTTCTACAATCACTACTCATGTGACAGCTGCTTAATAAAGTGAAAGAGTCTGGTTACTGCACTTTTTACAAAAGACAAGCAAGAACAAAGGAAACTTTCAGGTTCTAATATTTTTACAAAGCATTAATTGGTACTCAGCAATATTTCACTATATTAAAAATATTAAGTTCCAAACCCTGTAAGAAAAAAAAAAAGTCTAAAAATTTGGAGAAGGATAAACCTAAGTTCATGAACCAAATTCCTTCTTTTATGAATTATTCACTTATATATTCAAATACTTGATGAATTTTATATGCCAGGCACTAACCACTAGCCTCAATTTTTTTTTTCAACCTGAAGAATCTAGGAATAATGACTTTAATATATTTTATAGCAAAATTCCACTTCCAGAGTATTGTTAAGTTTTCAGAAAGAAAAAAATATGTCTATACTTGCAAAATGCTTTGTTTTATAATAAAATGTAAACAATTATCTGTTTTGGTAATCATCTTTATATTACATATACTGAATTGCAAATAGCTAATGATTGTCTAAAAATATAGTACACATTGTACATTTGTGTATAGCATTTTGAATCCTGGTGCCATCTTGTGGTTAAAATACAGTATTTCGCTACTCATTTTAACTTGTCACAGGTTAAAAAAAAAGGTATTAAATAGGTAGATTATTGCTGATTATCTACCATAAAGTTCTAATGATATACTCTACCTATATCAGACCAATTTTTAGCTTCTATAATACTCACATTTTCTTATTAAACTAATGAAAAGCTTTTCAGAATCAAGACAAATAGGATAAACGTAATCCACAAAACTAAGTTTCTAAACTCAACTAGGTCTAGGAAATACTCCTACTCTGTCCTTGAAGATTCACTGTGCATATTTCTTTATTAATGGCTCCAAGAAGTTTTCTCATAAAGAAATCAGTTTAAAATTTCTATAACTATGTTTTCTCCATAGTACCAATGAACAAATTGTGGAACATACTTTGGGAAATGGTGAACTATTGGATTATTTACCAAGTTCAACTCTGTTTCCCTTCTCTCCATTTTTGATTATACTCAGTACACTGGGAAGGTACATTTTAGCAAGTTATTCTGTTTCATCATGACTTGCACGTACATTTTTGTAGAATTTTATAGTTTATGCGACTTACTTCAATGGATTCTCAAAAAAATTCTGTAGGGCAGGAAGAGCAGATTTTATCCTCTTCCTCATGAGAAGAGTAAGGCTTACCTTACTTGCTGAGGTCACACGTAATTAATATACAGTGGCTTTTTTCCTAGTATTCCCTGTTCTACTTGTATCTTCTCCTCATTTGAAAGTTAATGGGATTATCAGGAAAAAAAGGAGTGGTTTCCTAAGACATGTCTGAAAGTTTTGTCTGACGTTACGATTGACATCTAAAATGTGAAGTATGAGACATTTTGGAAAGATGGCGGCGTAAGCAGACTCTGAACTCACCTCCTCCCGTGGACACAGCCAATTTACAACTACTCGTGGAAAAATTACCTCTGAGACAGAACTGAAAACTGGATGAGAGGAACTCCTGCAACAACGGACAATCCTAACTGAGGTGGAAGAGGCAGAAACTCCCTTCTGGAGAGGAAAAATGCTGCCTTCACAAGCCGCCAGCTTCACGGCCGCCGGGAGCAGCTCACAGGTCCGCACCCTCCCTGGAGACGCAGGGCCCTGAGCCGGGAGCGCCCCCGCTGTGGGCATTTTGTGGACCCAGCGCAATCGAGACCAATGGCATAATATCTGACTTTGCCTGCTGCTAAAACATTGGGGAGCACCCCCAGAAAACACGGTCCACAAAGAAACTAAAACCGGCTCTTAAAGGGCCCACGCGCAAACTCACCCGTTTCAGAAAGCATCCTAAAATCACCAGAAAGAAAGGTGCACAGTACTTTGGTGACAAGAGACTCACCTGATAGGCCCTGAGTGCATCTCGGTGAGAGGTGAGACCTCTCCAGGGACTGGGACATTGGCGACGGCCATTGTTGTGGCCTGGTGTGGGCGTGCTGACACAGACGCCATTGGAGTTCTCCCTGAGGCCTGCTAGCCCAGGGTCTGCCCCATCCAATAGAGCACCGATTTAATCCAGCTCAGCCAGGGCAGGCAGCCCACCCTAGAGACTGGCCCCACCCAACAACAAGCCCTCAGGCAACTTGTGGGCCTGCATATTGGTGACTGGATTCTCTGCAGCCTGGCAACTGAGCCGACTTGAGCGGGGCAGGGCGTGCACAAGGAGCGGGTGGAGTGTGTGGGGCTCCCGACGTGGAGAGACTGGGTCCGCTTGGGAAGGTCAGGGCGCACACACGGGTCAGGAATGTGTTGACTGTGTGTGTGGACCTGTGGGCGGCAGGGCTTGTCAGCTGCAGAAGACTTGTGCTTCTCAAAGACCCACATAGGGGGTTTGCCCCACCTTCCAAAGCCTGAAACAATTGGGTGCTCCTGTGCCTGAGGCCAGCCCCACCCAGCTGCAATCCTCAGAGAGCTGACAAGAGATCTAATAGGCTAGAGGCTTATAGCAATTGTAAGGCCCTGAGCCTAACAACCTGCCATGCTGGGGGCGTACTCACTTAAAAGAAATACTGCAACACAAATGTGGTATTAGAACTTGCAGCCAACTGTGCTGGGGCTCCCCACACCTGATAAAGAGACTGAAGGGCCCACAACAATTACAAGCTGCTGAGCATTACAACAGCTGGCCTGGAGCATAACTCGGCCTCCCTGCTTGCCTACAGGGAGAGCAAACAGGCCACAACAGAAGGACACACACAGCCCACATAGGGGTCACACCTGGAATATTGAGAACTGAGGGAAGCACACTGGAAGCCTCCTGAGGCATCACTTACATAAGGTCACCTATCCAAGAGCAGGAGACATAGCTGACCTACCTAATACGTAGACACAAGCACAGGGAAAGAGGCAAAATGAGGAGGCAAAAGAATACATTCCAAGTCAGGGAACAGGACAAAACCCCAGAAAAGGAACTAAGTGAAACAGAAATGAGCAACCTACCTGACAGAGAGTTCAAACTAAGAGTGTTAAGGATGCTCACTGATCTGGGGAGAAGAATAGATGAACTCAGTGAGAATGTCAACAAGGAAATGGAAGATATAAAAAAGAACCAATCAGAAATGAAGAATACAATACTGGAAATGAAAAATTCACTAGAGGGACTCAAAAGCAGAGAAGAGGATACAGAAAAACGGATTTGTGAGCTGGACGAAAGACTAGAAGAAATTACCCAAGCTGAACAGGTAAAAGAGAAAAGAATTAAAAAGAGTGAGGACAGTCTAAGGGACCTCTGGGACAACATCAAGCGCACTAACATCCGTGTTACAGGTGTCCCGGAAGGAGTAGCGCGAGACAAGGGGGCAGAGAATCTATTTCAAGAAATAATAGATGAAAACTTCCCTAACCTAAGGAAGGAAACAGACATCCAGGTACAGGAAGCACAGAGAGCCCCAAACAAGATAAACCCAAAGAGGCCCACACCAAGACACATCATAATCAAAATGTCCAGAATTAAAGATAAAGAGAGAATCCTAAACGCCACAAGAGAATATCAGGTTACATACAAAGGAAACCCCATAAGGCTATCAGCTGACTTCTCAGCAGAAACCTTACAGGCTAGAAGAGAATGGCACGATATATTTAAAGTGCTAAAAGGAAAAAACTTACAGCCAAGAATACTCTACTCAGCAAGGTTATCATTCAAAATGGAAGGAGAGATCAAAATTTTCCCAGACAAGCAAAAATTAAAGGAGTTTGTTACCAAGAAACCAGTGCTATAAGAAATGTTAATGGGACTGATTTAAGGGGAAAAGAGAAGACCACAAATAGGAATAATTATCTATTACCATGATAAGAATGTAATGGATACAAATCTACAAAAAAGAGGTTAGATATGATATCAAAAACATAAAAGGAGGGAGGAGGGGAGTTAAAGAGTACAGCTTTCAGACCAGAGGTCAAACTAAAGTGACCACCAATTCTGTATAGAAGAAGAAGGAACAGAGAAGGACTACTAAAACACTGAGAAAAAAAAAAAAAAGTTAAAAAATGGCAGTAAGTACATACTTATCAATAGCTACTTTAAACGTCAATGGACTAAATGCTCCAACTAAAAGGCATAGAGTGGGTGACTGGATTAAAAAACAAGACCCATATATATGCTGCATACAAGAGACACACTTCAGACCTAAAGACACTCACAAACTGAAAGTAAAGGGATGGAAAAAGATACTCCATGCAAATGGCAATGAAAAGAAAGCTGGGGTAGCAGTACTCATATCAGACAAAATAGACTTTAAAACAAAAACTGTAAAAAGAGACAAAGAAGGGCATTACATAATGATCAAGAGAACAATCCAACAAGAGGATATAACACTTGTAAATATCTACGCACCCAATGTAGGTGCACCTAAATATATAAAACAATTATTAACAGACATAAAAACAGAAATAGACAGTAACACAATAATAGTAGGGGACTTTTACACTCCACTTACACCAACGGATAGATCATCCAAACAGAAGATCAATAAGGAAACATTGGCCTTAAATGACACACTAGAACAGATGGACCTAGTAGATATATACAGAGCATTCCATCCAAAAACCGAAGAATACACGTTCTTTTCAAATGCACATGGAACATTCTCCAGGACTGATCACATATTAGGCCACAAAACAAGTCTCCATAAATTTAAGAAGACTGAAATAATACCAAGCATCTTTTCTGACAACAACGGTATGAAACTAGAAATCAACTATAGGAAGAAAATCAGAAAAGCCACAAATATGTGGAGATTAAACAAAATGCTACTGAACAACGACTGGTTTAACGAAGAAATCAAAAAATATCTGGAGACAAATGAAAATGAAAATACGACATGCCAGAATTTATGGGATACAGCAAAAGCGGTTCTAAGAGGGAAGTTTATAGCTATACAGGCCTATCTCAACAAACAAGAAAAATCTCAAAGAAACAATCTAACAATGCACCTAAAGGAACTGGAAAAAGAAAAACAAAGCCCAAAATCAGTAGAAGAAGGGAAATAATAAAAATCAGAGCAGAAATAAATGAAATAGAGACCAAAAAAACAATAGAAAAAATTAATAAAACCAAGAGCTGGTTCTTTGAAAAGATCAACAAAATTGACAAACCTTGAGCTAGACTCACCAAGAAAAAAAGAGAGAAGGCACAAATAAGTAAAATCAGAAATGAAAGAGGGGAAGTTACAACAGACACCTCAGAAATACAAAAGAGTATAAGAGAATACTATGAAAAGCTATATGCCAACCAATTTGACAATCTGGAAGAAATGGATAAATTCTTAGAATCATACAACCTTCCAAAACTGGATCAAGAAGAAGTAGAGAATTTGAATAGACCAATCACCAGTAAGGAGATCGAAACAGTAATCAAAAACCTCCCCAAAAATAAAAGTCCAGGACCAGACGGCTTCCCTGGGGAATTCTACCAAACATTCAAAGAAGACTTAATACCTATCCTTCTCAAACTCTTCCAAAAAATTGAGGAGGGGGGGAAGCTCCCTAACTCATTCTACGAAGCTGACATTACCCTGATACCAAAACCAGACAAGCACAACACAAAAAAAGAAAATTACAGGCCAATATCACTGATGAACATCGATGCAAAAATCCTCAACAAAATACTAGCAAATCGCATACAACAATACGTTAAAAAGATTATACACCATGATCAAGTGGGATTTATTCCAAGTATGCAGGGATGGTTCAACATTCGCAAATCAATCAACATAATACACCACATTAATAAAATGAAGAATAAAAATCAAATGATCATCTCAATAGATGCAGAGAAAGCATTTGACAAGATACAGCATCCACTTATGATAAAAACTCTGAATAAAATGGGTATAGAAGGAAAGTACCTCAACATAATAAAGACCATATATGACAAACCCACAGCTAATATCATCCTCAATGGTGAAAAACTGAAAGCTATCCCTCTAAGAACAGGAAACAGACAAGGATGCCCACTGTCACCACTCCTATTTAACATAGTACTGGAAGTCCTAGCCAGAGCAATCAGGCAAGAGAAAGAAATAAAAGGGATCCAAATTGGAAAGGAAGAAGTGAAACTGTCACTATTTGCAGATGACATGATCTTATATATAGAAAACCCTAAAGAATCCACCAGAAAACTTTTAGAAGTAATAAACGAATATGGTAAAGTTGCAGGATACAAAATCAACATACAAAAATCAGTTGCATTTCTGTACACTAACAACGAAGTAGCAGAAAGAGAAATTAAGAATACCATCCCATTTACAATTACAACAAAAAGAATAAAATATCTAGGAATAAACTTAACCAAAGAGGTGAAAGATCTGTACACCGAAAACTATAAAACATTTCTGAAAGAAATTGAAGAAGACACAAAGAAATGGAAAGATATTCTGTGCTCTTGGATTGGAAGAATTAACATAATTAAGATGTCCATACTTCCTAAAGCCATCTATAGATTCAATGCAATCCCTATCAAAGTTCCAACAACATTTTTCACAGAAATAGAACAAAGAATCCTAAAATTTATATGGAACAACAAAAGACCCCGAATAGCTAAAGGAATCCTGAGAAAAAAGAACAAAGCTGGAGGTATCACACTCCCTGATTTCAAAATAGACTACAAAGCTACAGTAACCAAACAGCATGGTACTGGCACAAAAACAGACATACAGATCAATGGAATAGAATCGAAAGCCCAGAAATAAACCCACACATCTATGGACAGCTAATCTTTGACAAAGGACCCAAGAACATACATTGGGGAAAAGAAAGTCTCTTCAACAAATGGTTTTGGGAAAACTGGATAGCCACATGCAAAAAAATGAAAGTAGACCCTTACCTTACACCATACACAAAAATTAACTCCAAATGGATTAAAGACTTGAATGTAAGACCTGAAACTGTGAAACTTCTAGAAGAAAACATAGGCAGTACGCTCTTCGACATCGGTCTTAGCAACATCTTTTCAAACACCATGTCCGACTGGGCAAGAGAAACAATAGAAAAAATAAACAAATGGGACTACATCAAACTAAAAAGCTTCTGCACAGCAAAGGAAACCATCAACAAAACAAAAAGACAACCTAACAATTGGGAGAAGATATTTGCAAACCATACATCTGATAAGGGCTTAATCTCCAAAATATATAAAGAACTCATGCATCTCAACAACAAAAAAACTACCAACCCAATTAAAAAATGGGCAAAAGACCTGAACAGACATTTCTCCAAAGAAGATATACAGATGGCCAACAGACACATGAAAAGATGTTCAAAATCACCAACTATCAGGGAAATGCAAATCAAAACTACAATGAGATATCACCTCACGCCCGTCAGAATGGCTATAATTAACAAGACAGGAAACAACATATGTTGGAGAGGATGTGGAGAGAAGGGAACTGTCATACACTGCTGGTGGGAGTGCAAACTGGTGCAGCCACTATGGAAAACAGTATGGAGACTCCTCAAAAAATCAAGGATAGAACTACCATATGATCCAGCTATTCCACTGTTGGGTATTTATCCAAAGAACTTGAAAACACCAATTTGTAAAGGTACATGCACCCCTGTGTTCATTGCAGCGTTATTCACAATAGCCAAGACTTGGAAGCAACCTAAGTGCCCATCAAGGGACGAATGGATAAAGAAGATGTGGTATATATACACAATGGAATACTACTCAGCCATAAGAAACGATGAAATCCAGCCATTTGTGACAACATGGATGGACATTGAGGGTATAATACAAAGTGAAATGAGTCAGAAGGAGAAGGTCAAATGCCATATGATTTCCTTCATTAAGTAGTAGATAATAACAACAATAAAGAAACACATAGGGACAGAGATTGGATTGGTGGTTACCAGAGGGGAAGGTGGGAGGGAGGAGGGTGAAAGGGATAATTCGGTACATGTGTGTGGTGATGGGTTGTAATTAGTATTTTGGTGGTGAACATGATGTAATCTATGCAGAAATAGAAGTATAATGATGTACACCTGAAATTTTTACAATGTTATAAACCAATGTTACTGCAA
The DNA here is from genome assembly GCF_020826845.1 of Diceros bicornis minor. Classification (NCBI taxonomy): domain Eukaryota; kingdom Metazoa; phylum Chordata; class Mammalia; order Perissodactyla; family Rhinocerotidae; genus Diceros; species Diceros bicornis. The sequence continues at coordinate 43,359,762 of NC_080750.1, forward strand.
TAAACAAAAAATTAAAAAAAATAAATAAAATAAATAAAATGTGAAGTATGAAATATTTACCAGGATGGTATTTAATGATGATATAAAGGAAAAGGGTTTGTGTTTTGTTTTGTTTTGTTTTGGTGAGCAAGATTGGCCCTGAACTAACATCTGTTGCCAATCTTCTTTTTGCTTGAGGAAGATTGTCCCTGAGCTAACATTTATGCCAATCTTCCTCTATTTTATATGTGGGACGCCACCACAGCATGGCTTGATGAGCAGTGTGTGGGTCCACGCCAGGGATCCAAACCTGCGAACCCTGGGCCACCAAAGTGGAGCACGTGAACTTAACCACTACGCCACCGGGCCAGCCCCAGGAAAGGGATTTTTATGAAGGTTACCATCAACTAATATTTTTTCTATAAAACAGAAGAAGAAAGACTGGAAGACATCAAACCCTTAAGTCTCCATGCCCACGTTTCTGCGTGGTGGCACAGAGGACCGTAGAGGGGTTGGTGCCTGCTTCACTCCATCTTTGCTCCATCATGCCTAGAGCTCAGAATTGTAGAGAAACTACTATAATCCTAGATCACACCAGGAGCTTCCCTTCAGAAAAGTAAGTTTTAGGTGATTGTCCTAGAGAATAGAGAAACTGAATGGAGATTCTCTTTTCTTAAGGAGCTGTAATTGCTTTTACTAGCTTATCCTGAAATGAGATAATTAAAATCAATTTCCATCCAAATGTTTAAGTCTGGAGGCTTAAACAACAGCAATAACAAAACTCTCTCCCTTTAAATATACAAATGTCAAAAAAATATTCTGGCAAATGGTGGCATGGGAATGATTGTTTTAAGGACTAGTCCCAATGCTGCTATAACTCTAACCTCTGGAATGTGAGATGGATTAAAAAGGATTCCATTGTAGTTCCAACCCTAAAAACAAAATTGATGCTCACGGGCCTAGGCAAGGCTGGACCTAGGAGCTTTAGGAGCCACAGCTGTGGACTACTGAAGGTACTCGGGCTTTCTATCAGGCACCAGCACAGACGCAAGACTGAACAGACAACTGGACATCAGAATTATGGGTTTTCTCTACGGTTCTACTGTTTTGATTTATGTCTATAAAATTGAAAGTTAATCTGATTTTTTTTTCTTAAATATTTACTAGCTACCATTTAAAGGCATTTTGTGATTATCTCAACATAAATTTTCAAGAAATGCAATTACAGCAACCTAACAAATTACCTGAAGATGTGTTTTTGACTGGAAGAATTCTGGGTTTAAGTTTCATTTTAATTTTCTCTTTTTCAATTGCTTGGTCTTTATTTTGAGATTCGGATAAGGCATTTATAACCATGTCTTCACAACCATCTGGTGCCGTTTCCTCGTCGTTTTTGACAGCGAATACTGGCTTATCTTTTGTTATGTCACTGTTTGATTTTTTGGTTTTCAAAAAAGACAGTTTTGGAGAATTCTTTTCTTCATCATCTGATATTTGGAAATAATTCATTTTTTTCTTAACTGAATTTTCATCTACTGAGGTGTCAGAAAAATCACCTAAGGAAACTGAAAAACAGAAGAGAAAAAATGTTTTCAATAGCATATTTTAAAGTTTTAAGGGTTACATTAATCAAAAAGGTTACCTTAAGGACTAGAAATGAATTTACAACCATGAATAGATGCATTTGTAAAATATATTTGTGGCTCTAAAAAACAGCTGAGGCAGTTTTTACTGGTAATTTATGAAATAAAAATTTTAATTTAATTAATTTATTCAAAACATACTCATTGAGTGTGAATAGCGTGCCAAGTATTGGGCTTACTCTGAGAAAAGTCATCCAAAGGTTCCTCAAAATAACCATCAGCCAAGAGAAATTTAAATTAGATGTTGGACTGTAAAGCTTTTATTTACAAACAACTTCATTACATAAAATCGGGAACATTTGTAAATGGAAGAATTTAACTGGTTATTTGCTAATTACATTTTTTTCCCATAAAAACATTGGAACTACAATTCTATTCATACCAGAGTATTAGATTTTACTATGAGAGAATAATAAAGAATGCTAACCTAACTACAAAGCAATGATTTAACTATTGTTCTGATTATTTTTATAGAGAATACTGAGAGTTATTCACTGAATATTAAAGTATAAAACACTGAATTTCAAGTTTAGAATTCCGTATTCTTACACCTGAAATCTAAAATGTTAATATTTTTATATAATTCAAAGAAACCAAATTAAATCATACCAGTACTGATACACTGCGTTTTTAAAACTGAGCCCCTATTACAGTCCAAAAATCTGATTTATAAAAAGCATTATAAAAGTGATTCTGATATACACCAAAGTTTAGTTCTATGGGCCCTAGTTATTAACTCGCTGTAGGGTCTCATAGGGTTGACCTTAAAGATGAACTTCTTGCCTCTAGTGTGGTTTCCCACTGACAAGCATCCTTTTACTGTAAAGCTGTTGTCAGTTAATGTATATTTTCATACACATTCAGAAACAACCAAGGTCAATCATACAACTTTTAGAAAATTATAAGTGGCTTTTTACTCATTAAAAATTTAGAAATCAGGCCGGCCCTATGGTGTAGTGGTTAAGTTAGGTGCACTCCGCTCTGGCGCCCCAGGTTCACAGGTTCAGATCCCCGGCACGGACCTACACCACTCGTCAGCCACGCTGTGGCGGCAACCCAAATACAAAATAAAGGGAGACTGGCATAGATGTTAGCTCAGGGCTAATTTTCTTCAAACAAAAAGAGAGGAAGATTGGCAACAGATGTCAGCTCAGGGTGAATCTTCCTCAGCAAACAAACAAAAAAGTTGGAAATCTAAAGTCAGTGAATTCATAGGTATTATTTTAACATAGTGATTTGTTTGGAGGGATGGGTTAAATATAACTAAGGAAACAAAAAGAAGAAAAGTGTTTTACTGTTCATATTCTCACATACCAATCTCATCACTGTCAAAGTCATCTGAGTATTCAGAACTCCTTTGTCTGGCTGAGCGAGCTGTAATTGCTTTTATTAGTTCATCCTGAAATGAGATCACTAAAATCAATTTCCACCCAAACGTGGAGATCTCATATTTAGAATTAATTCTTTAAACAAATGCTTGATTAGTAACTGCTTCCAAACTTAGGTTTCATTCATCTAACAAATATTCACTGTAAGCCTACTTTATGCCATGCACTCGAGCCCTCAACTCAATGCAGAACATCACAGACGAGATCCTTCTCCTCACGGAGCTTACACTTAAATAGCAGGAGACAGACAATATCAAATAAATTAATTGAGGGGACTCAACTTAGACAGGATTTATCATAAACTGGCATTTTGGAAGAAACTGGTACTTATTAAGATCTTTTATTTCAGCATATTGAAGTAATGGATGTAATTAATACTGAAAATTTAGAGGCTGAATTCAAAATTACAGAGACTGGACAGAGAAAACTCAAATGTTATTATGTTACAACAGAAAAAAACATTTTATACGAAAATAGCAATTTAAAGTTTCTGTTCAACTTGTAAAAGCTGAATTAACTTTTAACTTAGTAAGAACCTAGTTCTGAGGCTAGTTTGGTAGTCTTAGAGCCACACAGAAGAGTTGGTAACACTGGAGGTCAAATAGGTTCACCTGCAAAATCTCAAAAGGAACCCAAGATTTACTCTAGCTTTATATAGACTGTTCCCTGAATCACTTCAAGTCCAACATTCCTAATATAGTGTTTACCTTAAATACTTTACCTGGAAAGTAGTTCTTTTGGTGACTTTTGGACTCTTTGTATATGCCAAAGTTGTGCTAAAAACTTCATCAGACATCGTGTTTTGGGGTTTTTTTTTGTTTGTTTTTTTTACTCTTTACCTTTATAAAATGGCTAATAAGTAATAGGAATAATTCAACCTCTGATGGCGGCTGAAATACACAGAAAACAAATCAGACTTTTTGGCATGCTTTAGAATTTCTATTTCCACACTTAATGCCCCCCCCAAAAGCCATACAAAAACAAGAAAAGCATCACAAGAACATTGAGCTACAACTTCACTTAAAAATATAAACAGAGTTCTTGTAAAGAAATATCAAATTCTCATAGTTTGTTTTCAAAAAGAAAATGTAAATTGAAGTCAGCCTAAAATAATTTTGCAACTGTTTTAAAGATGAGCAAATAAATGACTGCAATACGTCAATACTATAAAATGATGTCAATTAAATTAGAAACTATTTTTCACCTCTTCTATTCAAAAAGCATAACATTGCCTACAAAACAGTCATACTTATTTAAAAGGCTACCAAGAGGATTGTTAGCATAAAAGATATAATTAAGAGCACCACCAAAAAAAAAGAAAAATTGCTTGCGTACAGCGCCAGGAAAGAAAAAGATCCTAATGCTAAACTACAAATAGTAGTATTTTTTCCCAGCCACTCTTCACTCTCACAAAAGTGTTAATAGGACTAGATATAACAAAACGAAGCTTCCGCGATGAGCTGCATGAAAATCCTTGTACAAATGGGCCGGTGAACGTTTCTCGTGCTCGGAGCGGAGGCCCGGGCCTCGGCAGCCCGCCGCAGCGCGCGCCCCGGGACGGCCAGCTGGCGCCCAGGTCCCCGCCCGCTCCGCACTGCGCTGCCCGCCGAGCGCCCCGCACTCTCCGGCTCCGAGCGCCGTCTCCGCGCCGTCTCTCCGCGACTCCTTGTCGCGTGGTCTGTACTCACCCCGCCACTCCTGCGGCGGACTCCCGGCGACCCCGAGGACAGAGCCGCTCGTCTCGGGCAGGGACCGCGCGCTTCGGCCTGGGCCCGGCGGCCTCGGACACACGGCACTGGACTGCGCAAGGGGGCGGGACTAAAAACGGAGGTGGGAGGCGGTTGCTAGGAAACAGCCTCTCCGGGAGGAAGTGATTTCCCCACCGCCGGCTCTCTCGGGTACCCAACACGGCTCTTCGGCCCGACGCGTCGCCGGGCAACCACCCAGACGAAGGAAATGACGTCACCCGTCTGGATCTTGGGAGAGGGGTGCAGTATGTGCTTCAGCTGTTGCCGAGGAGACCGGACTGGGCCGACACCCACTCGGACGCCTAGGGCATTGCGCTTGCCAGTGGAGTGAGCGTCTTTATCCGTAGATGCTGCGTACGCCACAGCACGGTTGTTGTTTTGCCACAGTTAAGACATGAAGTTCTGTGAATTAAAATAGTGTACTGACAAAATAAAATGCTGACAGATGAGACAGAATAGCGCGATAGTGACGTTTGCAGGCTCAGGAGTCAAATTGCACGTTCGAATCCGGCGCCCGTTCCCTGTACCCGTGCGATGTTGTGCAAGTTAACGTCTCTTTTGCCCCAGTTTCCTCTTCTGAATAAAAGGAGATAATAACAGCAACCTTAAAGGGTTGCTGTGAGTAATGAATGAACTAATACAGGTGGAATACTCGCAAGAGTGCCTGTGATTGCATTCGGTGAATATTAGATACGCTTTTTGCGCAACTCAGCCACGAAAGACGTGGACAGAAGTCGTCCCTTGTCAGCACAGCTGAAAACCCATTCCAAGTGTTTCTTTGCTCTAAACTTTTCCCGTTTGTATACGCAATGGATAATCTAGTTGATATCAAACCAGTCAACAAACAAAATGATCTAATAGCCTGGAGGACCATATGCTGCTAAAGTAACCAAAATCAACATCATTTTGTTAGTGTAGATACCTAATCCTTAAACAAATTAACAAAAGACAAAAACACTTCTTTAAAATAGCAGGGATTTCTACTATTTTTAATTTAAAAGAAGCTTAATCCTAGTTAAATTGTCTGAATGAATGCATTGATTAGTAATTAAATTTGTTCCTGGTATTTTTTCCATATCTCTAAAATTTATTAATTTTTCACTTATTCAACAATTATTTATGAACAAATCATAGAGATATAGATTTAACAAATTGATGTATTGAAAAACTAAATGTGCATAACTAGAAATATGAAATTTAGTTTAAAATATGATTTTAACAATATTTGCAATGCAACTTTTTAAAAGTCGTGTTCAGTTTATACTCAACTTGTTCTTGTTTGAAAAACTCGGTTTGATCAACATTTGCTTAATTTTGATGTTTTCAGACATTTTTGAGTAAGTCTCTGTCTAAGAGAAAGATTTGCCGTTCTTACCACTTACTGTTAGGTTTATGATCCCTGTAAGTTATTAATCAACAAATATGGTTCTATCATAGTACCTGTGCCCACAGTGAAAAGGCAGCATCTACCTTTTCCTTATATGTGAAGTACTCATTTGCTCATGTTCAAATATTTGTATTTATCCAAAAATCTCTGTTCTGTTCATTTTTTTCACTCATTTAGCTAATATAGTTTCCATTTAGATATGATTTAAGAAAATAAGATTCAAAAAAATTAATGAAAAAAGCCTTTAATAGAAGACCCACTAGATTTTTACTTTCAACTTAACACAAAATAATTAATAAATGATATCAAGCTATGCCTTACAAAGCTACAGTAAACAAAAACAGTTAACCTGAACTAGTTAATTTCTCCATGAGAACTGGAGTGCAGTGTCTTTCTACTATTCTCTATCTTAAGCAGCAGAATATTATATACTTTATTAATATTTTCAGGGAGCTTCAATATAATATGTTAGTAATAACATTATATAATACCTGAATTAATAGTATGATTTTATCTAACATATAGTTTGCAATAAATATGTAATTGTTGAATGAATGAACTCATGAACAAATAGAATTTTAAAGTGAAAAATAATTTCTGAAACATTCCAAAAGAAGCTCACAGATACTTTTAAAAAAATGAAAATACTTCAACACCAAATTTCAGCAGCTTATGTAACATTTTCTGTTTATTTTTCGTTTTTCTAATATATGTTTGATCTCAGAAGTATTTGCTACCATTTTTTGAGTTTAATGCCCTTTTCGTTTCTGAGCCTTGTCTTCTCTCATTCATTCATTCATTCATTAAGTATACCTATATCGGTAATATTCAGGGTCAGATTTCAGGAGTTTGAAGGTAAATGAGACTAGGTCCCTGCCTAGGAATCTTATAGACTAGAGATAGCTGGAAGGCTAAACAAATAATGACTATAGATTGTGGTAATTTCTCTGTAGAAGTACAAAGTAAGAAGCTTTCAAGAGAGAGTAAAGAATTCTTCCTGGAGGCTCTAGAAGGTTTTCACAGAGAAAGTAAGTTTGAGTTGGTTAATGAGTTTAGGAGGGATAAGGGAGGTGATAAGGAAGGGTCAGAAGTACATTTTAACCAGAGGAAATGGTCGATGAATATGGAGCCTACCCCACTGTTGGTTGAAGTGGTTGAGCAGAGAGATGGTGGTGTGGCTCAGACTGTGTTGCCTACTGGGCGTGAGAGGGGAGTGAGAAGATACATTTCCAGATCAAGAAGCAACTGAGAAGTGACTCTTCTTCAAAAGTTCCCTGCCCTCACCTCAGCAGGCAAATTGTTTATTGTCCTGTGACTGGCAGCACATGTTAGAGACAAACGACCTTGTACTCACAGGCAGCCCTAGTTGAAAAACTGAAGCACATGTCTAGCATTTTGAGAAGTGCACTACAGAAAGCAAATCCCCATGGCTGTCAATTGATAAAGACTATATTCACATTATATATTGAATGCCCAAGTCAGAAGAGAATGAGAGTAAGTGCCCAGATACAAGTACATTTACCAATATCAGTGCCGACTTGTGGGATGAGAATAGCAAGAGACATACAGAAGGGAAACGTCGGAATCTTGAGGAAAGCCAACCATGACCAGCTACACTGGTTAAAAGTGTTTATCAGCTTCTTATGAGTGAGGGTAAAATGGCCATTGTAAGTCAAATATACCAATGTATATTCTTTTGGGTTGTTATGTAGCGATACATGAATTATTATACAGCAAGAGAAACATGATTCTTCATTCAAACTCAGAACTTGTCATTCTGAACAAACTAGTTTTGTATCAGGGTAATGTCCTTAGTTAAATACTCCCTACAGATATTGTTCTAGACAAAGATACTGGATGTGGGTAGACATTGTCTCTACTACCTGTGTATTGCTAACTATACTATGTCTAGTATATTCTTTGTACTTTACTCATATTATTTAGTTTAGCCTTTAAAAAACTGCAAAATTTGTGCTTTATAGCTACATTTGCAGTACAGAAAAATTAATTATTTTTCCCATGATACTGCAGTTATTAATTGATAGAAGCAGAATTTGAACCCAGGCAGGCTGACCCAGAGTCAGTGCTCTTAACTAACCCCTGTGGTAGGTCCCCCAAAAAAGTCCATGTCCTAGTCCCTAGAACCTGTGAGTATGTTACCCTATATGTCAAAAAGGACTTTGCAGATATGATTAAATAAATAATCGTAAAATGAGGAGATTGTCCTGGATTATCTGGGTGGACCCAATGTAATCACAAGGGTTCTTACAAGAGAGATGCAGGAGAGTCAGTCAGACAGAAGAAGATGTGATGACAGTGGAAGCAGAGGTTGGAGTGATGGGGGGCCATGCACCAAAGGATGTGTGCAGCCTCTTAGAAGCTGGAAAAGACTGGGAAAACACATTCTCCTCTAAAGCTTCTAGAAGATGCACAGCCCTGTTCACCCTTTTAGACTCCTGACCTCCAGAACTGTAAGAGAATAAATGTGGGTGGTTGTAAACCACTGTTTGTGGTAATTTGCTACGGCAGTAATAGGAAATTAATACAACCTCTATGCCATATTTTCTTTTCATATCCATGACGTTTTTGGTCAAGTTTCTGCTGCTCAAAATGGAAAAAACTAGGCGGTATTTATGTAATCTCATGTTAATATATCTTATTTCTGTGGTGCCTGCTACACACTGCAGGGAAGCAGGGACAATTATAGCCTATTCTGGGCTAAAAGCTAATGTTAGTGTGGGGCATGGCTCTCTAAGACATTGACTGGATAGTTAACGAATTGCCTTGAACTAATTGCTGTGGAATTAATACTTTAGTCCATAGGAAAATGGGAAAAACAAGGAAATATCATGACTTGACTGTGCTTTAGAAAAGGTAATTTTGGCAGTTAGTTGAAAGATGCATTAGAGGCCAAAGAACCTAGAAGGAAGTGAGACGTAAGATATCACCCAGGAAGCTACTGCATTTGCTCAGGGGAGATGTGACGTGGACTTGAAATAAGGGAATGGCAGTGAGAATGGAAAAGAATGGATATATTTTTAAAGTATTTTAAATAACATGATTGAAATTTTAGCAAAAGAGTATGTGCTGGGGAAGCAAAAGAGGAAGGAGGGACAATACGATGCTGTGTTTGGACTTGCTGAGTTTGAGATGCCTGTAATATGTGGGAATGGGTGTGAGGCTGGGATAATGAAGAGTGAATACAGAAGGGAGTGGAGGATGGAACCCTGGGGAACATCAACTGAGCATGGACAGGGGCTGTAGGAAGCATAGGAAGGGAAGTGACTGCAAGAAAAATCAAGAGAGAACCCAAGGATGAGAACAGTTCAGGAAGAAGGGAGTGGCCAGTGCTGCCTAGCAGTCACGTAGCTAGAGATGGAAACTAAGAGTTTGCATTTGCCAGTGAGGAGGTCACTGGGATCTTACCATGCCTAAGTGAGAGCAGTTCCAGTAGTGGGTCAGACAGGTGTACTGGAACCTGCTCGTACCTGCTCAGGAGAGTCTATTTTGCACATTCAGTCCCAGCTCTGTGTTCAGCAACATCAAGTTGGTAGCTTGAAATCAATCATGGTGGAATTATTTGAGTGTTGCAAATGCTACGGTGCTACAAATCAGGGCATTCCTTCTCACCACCTCTCACCACCAGCCCTCAACTGGGTGAGAAGGCAAGTGAAGCAAAATTATCTTAAACCTAGAAATGAATGGGAGATGAGGAAGTAGGATGGAGAGAGACCAGTATTTTTTTCCAGAAATTAGTGGTGAAGAGAAAGAGAGAGGCACAGTAACATCTTGAAACACAGGTAGGTTTGAAAAAATATTTTTTTCGCCTGTGAAATGTCCCAGCAAGACTGATTTGTTGTATAGACTTCATTACGTTATTGAGGTTTTAAGAAATATTTACTTTTAATAACGTTTCTTATATACAAAACCACATTATTCGTACTTAAGATGTTGATCTAACGTTTTCTTTCTTTTGCGGTCTAGTAGCACACACTGTATAAGGTATTTCTATGTGTTTCTTCCATGTGTAGCTCCCCCTTTCATTTACCTTTTTGGAATCCCTCAGTGCCTTCCTGCTTTGTGCACTTTCCCTTTAAGACTTACCTGGTTTCAGAATAGAAAAGAAAAATCACTTATTTACATGTTTTTATACAAGAACTTTACAAGTTTTTGTGGAATTAAGATCCAACATTGAAGAAAACCTAGGCATCACTTAGTGGGACGTTTCCTTGTAAAAGATCATCCTTTTCAGGATTTTCAACAAACAAAGGCCAGAGCCCAGCCATAGGTGATGAGATAAAACAAATTCTTCAACACTACGCATAAAAGCCAATTTTGGTTTAGTATTGCTCTCATGTAAGAATGCAATATTCCTTCTTTTTCTCCTTTGGGAAGTTTTTTCCAAAAGGGGAAGGAAATCCGATGGCATGCATTAGTAACCAAGTTCCAGAAGATGGCAGCAAAGGATTTAGTGCTGGGGAATATAGCAGGAACATAATTATTAACATTTTCAAGATATTTCACTTTGCTTAGAGTGATTAAAAATTAGACTTAAAAATAAACTACTTTTTAAATCATTTCATAAAGGTTTTTGAATTATCAGGTTTTTTTATATATGAAAATTGGAAATTTAGTAGTTTAATGTGGCAAGAAAATTTTTTTTAATAAATATTCTTAAAAAGCTTTGTATAAGCTGCTCACTCTCTAATCTATTCCCTAGTCTCCCAAACTCAGCCATAATCATTGTTAATTGTTAGGATTCTTTTCCATACTATTTTTTTCTATACACATAAAAAGGTCCACATTACACATATTCTTCTATAACCTGGTCTTTTCACTTGAATATCCTTTCATGTTAATTAAAATTTGAATTATTCTATGCATTCCTCTGTGGTTATATACATATGTATATTTTAAAACCATTATTGATAGCCCTTTAGGTTGTTTCCAATTTTTATGAGCAGCCTTGAATAAACATTGTGGCATTCTTAATTATTTATTTTGAATAAAATTCTAGGGGTGGAATCACTGGGTTGGGTCAAAGTATACACACATTAACTGTCTTTATACTTATTGCCAAATAAGAATAGTTTTCACCTAAATTTATTCACTAGATTCTCTTATTGCACTCTTATAAGATGTAATTTTGTTTGCTAAATTTTTCTTCTCATTTTATTCTGTGAAACTCTGTTTGTTGTCTCCTTTAAAAATAATTTCATATATTGTCTCAAAATAAAAAGATATCAAATAAAAACATAAATATAAAACATTATTTTCTTTAGTTTTTAAAAGGAAGCCTTAAGGATTAAAGGAAGGAGGAATTATTTAAATGTGACTGGAAAATATTCTTCTGTGTGTAAAAATAAAAAATTTCAAATTTCCTTAATTCTATAATTATTATTCCTAGCATTAGGAAGTCACCATTTAATATAGTTCTCTTAAGAAAATCCATTAGCTCACAGGAGCTAAAAATAACACAAATGAAAGCTCTTCATGTTTAAAACAGGCAATGATGAATGCTAAGGCATTACTAAATATTTTATGTAACTTCAAAGGCCCTACATTTGCCCAACCATGGATTCAATTTTAGGCATTTTATATACATGTACTGTAGCCAAACTTAGAGTAAACTTTGATAAAAACTTTCTGTTATGTAAGTTTCTTAACCTTAAAATGAACTTTCCTGATTCCTGAGTAAGTATATAGGGTGATGCTTTTATTCCTTGGCCTGGATCCAGATGTCAACTTTTCATTTAACAGCCTGTTCAGACAACCCGTAGCCAACTGATTTTTTCTATTACAGAGGCAGAATAAAGAATGTGCCCTGTAAAAATCTTATACAGACTTCTTTTTCCTGCATTAGTTATTACAGTATCTCTTTTCCTTCTATAATTAAAGCCCACAAAATTTTCCCTTTAAAAAGCCAATACTATATCTGTTAGATAAGACAGAATTTCCCTATTAGCTGTCAGTTAATCTTGTTTGTTACTATTTTCATTATTTTTTTTGTTTTCATTATATTTTTTTGTTTTGGAGTGGTGTGTGTCTGGGGTTTATAGGTGTTGGGTAAAAATTAGCAACATCTCAAAAGCTATAGATAGTACAGACTTTGTATTTTTTTTTTAAGAGGGCTGATATCGTAAAATCTAAAGCTTTTGAAAGTTTGGACTCACCTTTTTACAAATGAAATTTCACTATTTTTGATGAAGTGAGACAATGAAGCAGTGAGACATGATTTTGCATCTGGCTTATGAATTAAAGTTTTATTTAAATTTTTAGTTTTAAAGTTTATATTCAAGTGTGTTTTAGACTACTTTCTTCTAGACAAAGCAATTCAAGAAGATGATGTCTGTCTTAGAGAGCTCTACTGTCTAGTTGAAACTGTGCTACTCTTGTGAGATTCTAGGTTAGAATTCCAGAATGCCATAGAAATAATAATATAATTCTTGGTACATAGTCCCTTTGACAATATTATGAGAAAACTCCTGTTCAAGTACTTCCAATGACATAGACTGAATACATCAGCATATGACACAGATGTTCCATCATTAGGCAGCTCTAATTATCCCAATTTCATTTTTCATATTTAATTAAAATATGCTTCCCCATTTTCTATACATTGATCATAGTTCTATTCTGCAGAGTTACAGAGAGTAAATCTAATCCTCCTTTCACATGGCAAAACTTCCATTTTGGAAAGATTTAGCACACTCCTCCCAATTTGTCATTTTTACCATTTCTCATAGTTTCAAAAACCCATCACCATCCTGATTGTTCTTTTCTGGATAATATGATTTGATTTCGTCCTTCAAGAGCTGTGTCTAAAGCGGAACAGAATAAACTAAATGTGGCTTAACCTGTGCAAAGAAATACTCCCTTTTCAAGGAATGAACACTGCTAACACAGTCTGAGCTTACATTAACGCTCTTCTGGGAGATGGGTTCACTCTTGCTTCATATTGTGGACTTGTAATCAACCAAACACTGTGATTTTCTAGGTGCCATGTGATTCAAAAGATTCTATGAAACTAAATGTAGATTTTGGTATTTTAGTGGGATAAATACCATCATCTGGTTGGGGGCACCTGTTTTCAGTCTTTCAATCTATAGAAAACTTCTTGAATTCTATTTTGTCATCAAGCATACTATTTTTTATTTTTGTATTATCCTTAAATTTAACAAGTATATGTACTTGGCATGTATTCATACGAGTTATTACTAAAAATATATTCTTAGGTTATTTAATTTATCCACGTTTATGGATGCCTTTCTAACCAGGGTCAATGAAAGGCAAGGTGATTTTGCTATTTCCCATCTAGCAATGTGCAGGTTTAGAGAAATAGACTCTACTTCTGAGCTACAATATTCACACTTGTTCCCAAGGCAGCAGTAGCAACATCAGGATCCCTTAGACTTGATTTTCTTCAAATCAATGTCCTTCAGCAGCAATTGCCCATGGCAGTTATAATATTTATTTAGATGATAGTTTGTTAATAGATTCAGTAGTCACATAATATGGTTGGAACCTAGAAGCGAGTGTAGAAAATCATAAATGCCCAAGAAATGTCTAATTGGATGAAGCCTCAATAGAAATTAATGCAGCATGGATTTTACTATAATCTGTAACTTATTACTTCTCTCTGCTATGATTTATTGAAAATGGCTTTTCCTTTCTAAAAATTCCTCAGCTCTATTGTACTAAAATTTGATTAAGATGATTTTGGGGGCAGAATTGCACTACAAAAAAAAATCACTATTACTAGACATTTCAATTATTGAACTATTAAAAGAAATATTAATGATTTTCTTATTTTAGCAAGTAAAGAATTTAAGCATAGAGTCAAAGAGAAAAAGGAAGTAGTCCTAATAGTTCTAAGATTAATTAAGAGACATTGATAGATGAGGCTGACTAAGTTTCATGGAATGTAAGCATCCTTTTTTGTGTGTCACAAATTGAATTATCCAAAATTCTGGGATAAGCTTGAGTTTCTGTTACAGTAAACACTAATAGACAAATTTCCATTTATTTTATTTTTTAACTTTAGACATTTAGTTAATGATGAGAATATTTATCTCTGCTTGATTTCATGTCTAGGCTTTTGTTGCACACACACACACAGATTTTAATAGTTTTTGAATAGGATTCAAATTCTCATTAAGATCTTTTGTCATTTTGGGCATTCCTTTGTTTTTAATATTCTGGAATTAGATTTTGCCATATTTCTATCATACTACTCCCACCATATTTATTCCTATAAAATCTCATCTTTATACTCTATACCCATGTCAATATAAGGCTAAATCTTGGAAGAGGGAAATACATTGGGTACTTTCATTTTTTTAAACACTTTCAAGGTGATTAGCGTTGGAGGGGATGCAATGAGAACCACAAGAGAGTTGCTACTGCTTTCTAGAAGCTCACAGTTTGGTAGAGCAGTGAGGTCATGTACAGAAAAAAATAAACAGAATTTGACAATTACCTCAAGTTTGAACAAATCAATTAGAAATTACATTAACCTGTACATTTCTAAGACAGAGGCAATATGAGTATACATACAGAGGAAGAACATGAAACCAGTCAGTGATGCTCAGAGACGGAAGCAATGAGGCATGGAGGGAAGTAGCAAATGCTTCAGGCTAAATCAGTGAGTGTTGTGCCAGGAGGTTCTGCATTTGTCAAACTGCCAGCAGTGACCCACTTGTGAGTCATCACGTTGATTTTATTGCAATCAAGATTGAAAAGAAATTTCTGGCATAAACTAGACTAGAATAGTACAAAAATACACAGTGCTGTACAAATTGGGAAGGTATGTACTACTTCAGGAAGCTTGTGTTTCCGTATGTACAAGCATATTGTAAATGGAAAATATACAATGTATATTTGTGTGTATATATAATGTATATATTAGTGTATGTGTATGTTGAAGTTGTGGTATAAAATATATTTATAAAATATATTTTACTGTAGATAGTGGCAAAAATTTGACAGCCACCAAGGTGGTGAGTATAGACTCCTCTTTTAGGAAAGAGAATCAGAGGAAGAAAGATAAGAATCTCCCAGGTTCTTGTGAAACCTGAAAACTAGTTTCCCTAAAACCATAATACTTAATTTATCCACCTTTACTGGAAGACAACTCCACTTCGTATGACAGCTTTACTGTTGGAAATGGATTAAACACTCTCATTTTGCAGGAGTTGATATAATTAATACTAATAAAAATGTGAGCAAAAGTTAAAGAATTAGAGATCTGCGTGACTATACAACTGCTTCAGAGCCCCCTTCACACTCTATTCAAGCAAACTTATGTTTTATTATTACACACACACTTCATTTTGGAAGCATCTTTTGAATAGAAATGTCACTTCTAATCTTCCCACATACCATCATTCAAAATCCTTTCCCACAGTTACATCCTCCACAAAACCTTTTTTAATTAACCAAATACAATATGATAATTCCTCCTTGTGTATCCACTTTTTCCTCCCTGTCCTGATCTTAAAATAGAGAGATTTGATCATTTACTGTCTAATATATGTGGGCATTTACAGAAGAAAGTAAAATAATTCTTGTACATAACTTATATGCATGCTAAGTTAGGGATAGTGTGTGCTCTGTGTGTGTGAGGATATGATATAAATCTTACATATCTTTTTAGTTAAATGTTACTTTGGATACAGTTTGCATTTATTTCCATTTTTGTATTTTTTAGTGGAGAGGGATGAAATTTGTTTAACTAACAGTCTTTTCCAAGGATGGTGCAATGAACATAAGACAGTTTAGACACTTTTAGATTCTGGTAATGATAATAATGGTGCTAATTTTGTCCTCAAGAAACAGATTGTTTCTTGAATCAGATACTATAACCTGTTTCAGTAATCTTATTCTGTATCTTCTTCAGCATAGAGTATTTTACAGTTTTTCTCACTATACTCCCAGAATAGTACAAACCTCGACAACTTTATGATATATCAGAAGTACATGCTAACATAATTTTAAAAAAACAGTGAGGAAGATGCTCCTCCAAAAATTCAATGCATGGATGTTAGAATAAATCTGTAATCCCACCTTTGTGTATCTTTTTGTATTCTGGCTTTTTCTTACTGATTTGTATGTAATAATATTACTCTTTTAGTGGGTCAAGAGATTTTACAAGACTAAAGTGTGTGTGTGTGATTCCAAGATGGCATTAATTATTGACATTCCCTATAAGTTTAGAATATTTTTATTGTTGGACATTTATAAATGACAGATAAATAGATGAAAATACATTTTTGGAAGAAAAAGAAATTAAAATATATTTTAGAAAGAAAAAGATCAGAGGCAAGATACTAGGCAAGGATGGAAATCAATTCAGTGGGGGAAGAATTTTGATCAATCAACAAGAATAATGCTGTATTGGTTATATTCGCAACTATGGCTCTCTCACTAACTTTTTTGTTTTAAATCATTGAGCAGGTCTCATGAATCTTCTTAATACCTGTTGAAGCCAGATATGAACTATCAAATTTCATTCACTCAAAGAACCAGCTCTTCCATTTATTGTCATTTTTGTGTCCTAAAATTATTAATTTCTTCTACTATTCTACTGGATTAAAATCTTCTATATTCCTTATGTTTTCTTTGTATAATTTCTATAATTAAATGCCTGTTTCATGTTTTCACTTTTCTTTGCATCTTTAATTTGAAAGCAAATGTTGAAAGTAGATGTTGCAAGTTGGCATTGTGTTTGTGTGTCTTGAATAGTGGAATTTTATTTTTTAATTTAACAGTCAAATTTGGGCTTTAGGATCAGAGCTCTGTTCTCAAATCTTGCCTCTTCCACTTAATAGCTTTGTGACCCTGGGTAAGTTGGTCAATTTCTCTGAGTCACAGTGTCCTTCTCTGTAAAACAGAAGAAAAAAAAATGGGAATACCTATCTCTGATGGCTGTTGAGAAGATTAAGAAATAAACATGTAACACATTTATCCTAATGCTAGCACATAGCAAACAGTCAATCAACAGTATGGAGCTACGAATATATATTTGAATGAGATATACCTTCCGTGTTTTATATTATACATATTCTATCACTTATCATGTTATATAATACATACTATGGGTTTCAGATAAACTCCTCCTTGTCCCTATTATGTAGAAGCAACTCAATTTCCCCTTAATAATCGAGATCAGTCACTCCAGTGTTTGTGTGGAGGCAAAAGGAGCCCGAAACGGCCAGGACACAGTCTCAAATTCTAGTTCAGTGAGACCATTGTTTTATCTTTCAGGGGTAGCATTAATCCCTTGGGAAACAAGACTTTCATATGAGCAGAACCTAACATTTCAGAGATGAGAAGCACAAAGTTTTCAGGTAATTCATCTGGAATAACAGTAAGAGGAGGTTTTTCTGCTTCCGCTGTGTGTTCCTGAACCTGTGAACCTTTGGGAGAACCAGCCACAGATACCATAGATAGTCCATAGTTTATGCACTGCATCTTGTAGGAAAACACTCTACCCTGACTAGTACAGTAATTTAGTCTTCAAAAAGCCATTCAACCATAATATTAGGCCAGTTGCTCCTGAGTAAGAGGGTACATGATACAACCAGTGAATCCCATGGAGTCAGCCATGAACATCACTTCTTTCTTCTGTAAAAGGAATTCCTCAGTCAAATGCAGTGCTCTGAGGGATACCATGATGGTGAATATGACATGCAATAAACCTTTGGGTGGTGATGCTGGCAGAGCAATCTAAACAGAGAAGATAAATCCGTATACAGAATAAGTATGTGTAATCTAGAGAGAACAAATCTCAACTCCCTCCATGATGGATACAGCCCAATAGAATCAAACTGTCTAAAGGTGGTTGGTTGGTCGTCTCTGCATATGGTACCCTAGCAGGGGCTTGGTGTTGGTGTCTGTTGCTGGAAGGTTGGACATTCAACAGTAACAGTAGCCAAATCAGCCTGGATGAGGGTAAGTTTAATTTGTTGAGCTCATATACAACCTCCATCCTTGCTGCCAATGCCACTTTGGGTAAACACTGCTGAAGAAAGGCTAACATTCACAGAACATCAGCTAATCTTGTCTACCTGATTATTAGGTCTTCTTGGCTTCCATTTATAGTATTCATTTAGAACAACAATGTACTAAAACTATGTGCCCATTCCAAATGGTCCCTTCACAAACCTCCTTGCCACAAATTCTCTAATTTTTTCATTTCCAAGAAATCATCAGACAAATCTTTAGCTCAGTGTAGAGGGATTATCATCCCTCTTTTATTCCATGAAAAGTGAATAAGCAGATCAACTACTTAAAGTTCTGTTCACTGGAAGACTTCCCACTCTCACTGTACTTCAAGGGCTATGATGCTGCAGCAGTCCACTTCTGGCTGATAGCAACATATTGCCTGAATTGCTTTTCCCTCAGTCAACTGGTCATAGGGAATTCCCAATGTGGTCTTTGTTTAGGTTGAGGAAGAGGTGAAATGAAGTTGGAGTAGGTGCCGTGGAAGCACCCCCTCCAGTAACTTAATTTTGACTTTCAGGACTTGTTTGAGCCCAATCTTGTATGAACTGCTTCTGCTTGATAATAGAGTGCTGCTATGTATCCTCAGCTTAATAATTTGGCAGGTCAGACAATTTGTGTCTTGTAAGATGATCGATTGCCACTAGGAGCCAGTAGCAAGCCAGAGGCTCTTTCTGAAAAAGAGATTAGTTATTTGCAGAAGTGAGCATGGCTATTGGGTCTGTGCCATGGTTCTTTACCAAAACTTACCAGAAACTCCATACAACCTATCTATTTGCCTCAGATACTTTGAGCACCACTGCATCTATTGAGTCATTAGGTCAAGTCGCAAAGTAGCGTGTAACTAATTCACAGTGTTTTCTAGCTCTACATCCACTCAAAACTGCCAGCCTTATAGGTTACTTAGTGAATGGGTTGGAGCAGCAAATTCACTTGTTTTACATGTTGCTTCCAAAATACGGAGACCCACCAAACATAATGCCTTTTTCTTGGTGGTAAGTGTTACAAGATCCAGCAATATGTCTTTATGTTTGAAAGGAACATCTCAATATATCCAGGACATTGGGCCTATAGACACTTCCCTGAGGTGGGGAATATTTATGGAGATATACCACCTACCCTCTGTTATGCATGTGTTTTACCAAGATATCTAGGATATTTGCCACTTCCTGTTCACCAGGTCCATTTGGCATCAATTCTTCAATATGATGGACAATGTGATAATTTGTAAGAAGGTGGGCCTATCAACTATCTTGTGCACTAGATAATGACAGAGATAGATCATGTATCCTTAAGGTAAGGCAGAGAAGGTATGGTGTTCTCTCCGTCATGTGAAAATAAACTGTTCCTGGTGATCTTTGCTAATCAGTATATAGAAGAAAAGGCTCTTAATGCCTAGTAGATTCAAACCGTGCCCCACATGCTCTGTGGATTTCTTTCTATAATGAGACCACATTGGAAACAGAAGCTGCAGTTGGAGTCACCACCTGATACGTCTCCAATAAACCATTGTTATTTTCTGTAAATCTGTCTTCCACACAGACTAAATAGGTGAGTTAAATGAAGATACAACAGGAATCTCTACCCCCATAGTCTTCTTGTCTTTGGCGGATGCAGTGACATTTACAATTACATCACTTATGCAGTGTTGCTTTTGATTTATTATTTGGAAGGGAAGGCCTATTCCAGGGCTTCCCCTTAATCCTTCCTACCACAAAAGCCCTCAATCTGCATTCAAGAAGCCAAGATGGGTATTCTGCAAGTGGCAGAGTACGTCTATGTCAACTGCAAATTCAGAAGTCAGCAGAGGATTAATTCTCAGACCAAATGAGCCTACAGTGAAACAGAATTGGGTGAAATATTTGTTTATTACCTGACCTCTGAAAGTCTTCTCTCTAACTGATGGAGCACCATGGCATTTTGGATCCCCAGATATTAACTTCATCTCAGAGCCAGTGTTCAGTGTTTCTCTTTCTCCAGTGTCTAGTCACCATGGTAAAATGGCTACAAGTCCCTTTCAAGAAGACTAGAGGGAAATTTAGAGTTCATATTTGTGGCACTTTTGCCTGGTCCTCAATGGTGTCCATCCTCTCCTTCAAGTGGTTTTGGATCTATGAACTGGCTCCAGTCTGGGAACTGATTTAGGGGCTGTTGTGGTGCCACATAAAGGCAATAAAAGTTTTCTAAGAAAGGAAATCTAACACCCTGAGACCAAGGAAGACAGGCTGTTTCTTCCAGATAGGCACAGTGGAATTTGAAGAGTGAAGTTCATCAGGTTCTTCTGAATCCACTCATATTTCTCAAGTCCAGTTCTTCAGGACCCATACTTTCCCAACCATGTTCTAATTTTCACAAAAAACGACCTGGTCAGGCTACGAATTCAACTTGCCCTGTAATTCAATTTGCACTGTAATTATAAGCATCAGGGTAGAATTTAGATTTGCTTTAGTAAACAATGGCCTTGGGGGTATGAGGGAGAAGATATTCTTTCTGGGTAGTCTTGGGAGCTCTCTGATGGGCCCAGAACTACTTCTGTAGAAAATATTCCATCAGCCAGAGTTCGGTCAGAAGAGAAAAAACCACTCGAAGTATTTAAAGCAGAAAGGGATATAAAATAGAGAATTAGAGGCTTACAAAATTATAGAAAAGCCTTTGGGTAGGAGGAGTAGGAAAGCTAACATGCATGTTAAGGAACTCAGGTGGTGCAGGAATCATCAGGAACAATCGCTCATGCTCTGCATTGCCTGCAGCTCTGCGATGGCTGCTTCACAGGAGGCTCCCAGAAGCTCATCAGGCAGGCAGTGTTCTTTTCCAGATACCATCTAGTACTTCAAATAATATGCTTCAAAGGAGTTACTTCAACCATGAAATATCTCTGTTTGAATCCCTTTAATGGGGTAATCAAGACTATTGTATGCCTCCAGAAACAAGCACATAATTTACTTTGATTGACTAAATAAACAAAAAAACTAAAAATAAAAAGGATTCAGGAACACAAAACCAAATACAATGTAAACATTTTCTATTGTGGTCTATTTTTATTTTTAGTCCCTTAACTCTTACCATTGTTACATAGAATATTATAAATGTTTAATCTGATAGTCAATGTCTTACTCATTTTAGGAATGCAATCTGAAAAACAGAATGAGAAGGATTATGGAAAAAACATCTCAGTATTTAACAAATGCCAAATTTATGTGGTTAAAATAAATGAGTGATTTTAAAATTAAAATACTTTTGTTGTGATGGTTCAAATAGGGAGATGATTTCCCCCCACGTTCTGGTTCCTAAGAAGAATTTTCCTTAAATTATTGTGGCCTCTTAACCCATATCTTACTCTTTTCCACAGAAGTGGAATGAGTTACTTTATCAAAGCCATTGGTCCGTATTTTTCATGTGATTGGACATAACCATTTTAAAATCTGAAAGTAAGAGGCATTTATCTCTTTCTGCTCACTCCATTCAGTATGGTGTGAGGCAGCAATCCTGGATAAGAGTGTTATTCTGTAGTCCCAAAGGTCTTGGGTGAGCTATTGCAGGACCAGACTGGAGAGGGAGGCAGGGAAAGTTATCAATTCACTTAACTCTCACATTTAAGCCATATCCTCCATCACGGTTTCATCGATAGCAAGGCGGATCTGCCTTCCTACAACTTCTGGTGGTTCTGAAATCAGATTTGGAAGAAGAGTGTG
The DNA here is from genome assembly GCF_020826845.1 of Diceros bicornis minor. Lineage (NCBI taxonomy): Eukaryota > Metazoa > Chordata > Mammalia > Perissodactyla > Rhinocerotidae > Diceros > Diceros bicornis. The sequence continues at coordinate 43,381,602 of NC_080750.1, forward strand.
CAAAAACTCTACGTCTGAACTCAATAGCAAAAAGACAAAGCACCCAATTAAACAAAAATGGGAGGATGTAATGTACAACATACCAACTATAGTTAATAATACTGTATTGTATATTTGAAAGTTGCTAAGAGAGTAGAACTTAAAAGTTTTCACCATAAGAAAAAAAATTTATAACTATGTGTGATGATGGATGTTAAATAGACTTATTGTGATAATGTCACAATATATACAAATATTGAATCATTATGTTAGGTATACCTGAAATTAATATAATGTTATATGTAAATTATATTTCTATAAAAAAATGGACCAAGGACTTGAAGAGACACATTTCCAAAGAAGATATTCAAATGGCCTATAAGCACATGAAAAGATGGTCAACATCATTAGTCATTAGAGAAATGCAAATCAAAACCATAAGATACCACTTCACACCCAGTAGCATGGCGGTAATAAAAATTGGAAAACAGCAAGTGTTGATGAGGACATGGAAAAAACTGAAACCCTTGTATATTACAAGTGGGGATGTAAAATGGTGCAGACATTGTGGGAAAAATTTGGTGGTTCTTCAAAAAGTTAAACATAGAATTACCATATAACCAAGCAACCCCACTCCTTGGTATACAAGGAGTATACTTTTGCTTCCCAAAAGTGGAAGCAATCTAAATGTCCAGCAACTGATGAAGGGATAAACAAATGTGGTATACCCATACAACAGAATGTTATTCAGCCATAAAAAGAATGAAGTACTGATACATGATACAATGTAGATGTACTGCAAAAACAATACACAAACAGAAAGAAACCAGATACAAAAGGCCACGTATTGTATAATTTCATCTATGTGAAATATCAAGAATAAGTAAATCCATAGAGACAGAAAGCAGACTAATAGTTGCCAGGGGCTGGACAAAGAGGGAAATAGGGATTGACTGCTAGTGTGTACCAGGTTTCTTTTTGTAGTGAGGAAAATGGTTTGGAATTGTATAGAAGTGATGGTTGTGCAGCATTGTGAAGATAAATGCCACTGAATGATACACTTTAAAATGGTTAATTTTATGTTATATGAATTTTACCTCAATTCAAAGAAAACTCTACACATGGTTCATTTAAATGTGAACCTTAAGAAACAAATTAAGAGTAAATTTTGTGAAACAAAATAACACACGGAGGCTTTAGTGGGACCAGGATGTATGGCTCTGGGCCTTAGGCTTTAGTTAGTGGACAATGTGTGATTTATAAAAGGCCCATCCAGGCCTTAAGCAAGTGTGCCCATGGGCTTACTGAACCTTAATCAGCAGGCAGTTGAGGCAAAGATTCTATTATAAGGAAACAATCGTCTCTACATACCAGCCGGTTTAGCATCTGGGGGTTCATATGTAAAAGTGATTCCCTGCACACTAGACCAGGGATTCTCAAACTTGAATGTGCTTGAAAATCCCCTGAGGAGCTGGTTAAAATGTAGATTCTGATTCAGCAGGTATGGGGTGAAATCCGAGCTTCTGAATTTCTAACAGGCTCCTAGTTGATGCAGATGCTGCTGGTCCACAGATTGCATTTCTTGAGTGGGATTATCCAATCCAGTTGGATCTGTAACTTTTTAGATAGCAAATATGTGTGTATGGCTGAGGTCAAAATAGTGAAAGATGAATGGATACTCCTCCCTCTGGCTCCCTTTGGATGACTTTGTCCCTATAGGCTACCTTTTTCTTATCTAACTATTATGGAGAAATTCTCATTAAAAATGTCAGGAGTTATATTATTTCTAATCATTTTAGGAATTGAAATTATAAAATCATGGGGAGAGCAAGGCCTACATCCAATTTTGCTTCTTGACTTTCATGAGTCTCTCTTTTTTTCCTTCCCATCTGTCTTTTTGCTTCCCTCTCACCTTGTCTTTCCTCTCTCTTTTTCTTTCTGATCCCCTCCATCTGCATCTCCATTGGACTCATTTGTCATGAAGAGAATAAGAAAAAGTAGAGAAAAAGTTAAAGAGAGAGACTCTCCTACTGTTAAGGATCAATTGACTGATAGACATGAGATAGAGCCCAATTCTCCAGATGCATATTTCTTCATTTAAAAAATTGCACTTTTGCTAAACATCTTCAGAGATATTTCAACAAGACATCCTATTTATATGGAATTACCTATTTTAAAAATACGACACTTAATTCACTGCCCCGTTTTCACTTCTATCAGAATGGCTTAACGTCTCCAATAAATTTGCTAATCTAGAGGATAGAGGTGGTGTAGAACAGTAAAGATGGGAGAAGAAAGGCAAAGTTTCATGGCTATTTTTGCCCACTTATCTATTTAACTGCAGAAATGACCCAAATTCTTCACCCCTCATTGTATTCATGCTCTTTGCTACATGACGTCTCTGTTCCTCTCCCTACAAAGGCAGAGTCTATTTCCTTGCTTCCTGATTTTGAGTTCTTCCATATGACTTATTTGAACCATTGGTCTGTTAGCAGATGTGACACTAAGTATTTGTTTCATTTAGATTAACAAAATAAAAACAAGTTTTGTAATCTACTGTCAGTAGTACACTTACTAAAATTACCAATAAATATTTGGTAAACTTGAAAATTACCAGCGAATCAATATCATTTCTTGTTTCAACAAAGGTCATTAAATTGCACTCCTCAAAGCAGAACATCTCTAAAGATTTTAGACAAAATGTTCCCAAAATCTTATCTAAGACAAATTGTGCCTGAACTTTAGAAAACCAGTGTAATTTAATTAGGATAATGCCTTTTTCTCAGATTTTGATATGGTAATGTTCTAATTCAGTCAAATGCATAATTGTAACCTACTTAGTTTCTATTGGTTAAATTGGATAGATGATTTAATAATTTTATTTCACAGTATTAATATTTACAAAAATCTAGAAATTACATTTCATTGAAATTAATAAAAATTTGGGGGTGTCAACTTAAAAGTGTTTGTGAGAGAAACATAATTTGTACACATTCATTTAGGAGATTATGGGCAAAATGTTTAAAGACTCTTAACTGGCCTAATTCAACTTGATCCATATGGCCATTTGAGTTGAACTCAGAATGTGTCAATAGTTAAATGCAGTTTAGGATCAACCACTTTCCTATAATCTTGTCATAAAGTTATAATGAAAACAAATCTTATAGCACATTCTGCTATTAACAGACATTTACCAGCAAGCAAGAACAAAGCAGTCATGATCTTTTCTGTAAACTCAATGAATTCCCAGCTTTCTGTCTTTTTTGGCATTTCAAAAATGACATGTATGAAAATTCTTCTTCAGAAATATAAGACAATATTCCAATGGCAGGACATGGCCTGTCATCCATTGAACTCAAGAAACTAGAGATCTTCTGAGAACCAGTGGCAGGATACAGGGCATTTTAGGGACCAAGCTTTGGGCATACACTCACTAGACTCGACTCATTAAACTCTTAATCTTATTTATATAAAGATGAGAAGGATCATGACATCATTAAAATTACTAATGAAAATCCATTATCCATTCTCAACATCTACTAATCTACTTAGCAAATCCTCTAGTATTGATGGAAGATAAAAATCATTAAAGTTTTTGTAGGTGCTACTCTAGAGCTTCCTGATTAGAATTCCAGATGACCACTAACAGAGTTTGCATTCCCAATTAGGGCAAATTATCCCCCTATAGTACAATTTAAAGTGACATATACGTAAATTCATGCTTTCTGCACTAAAGTATTTTTAACTTAATTATACACATTCTAAGTCATTAGACATAAGAATGTGTAAGACAACTAAATCTCACCATATTGTTTTCCAAACTGACTGTGTTGATTTACATTTGTACCAGCAGAGAAAGAGAATACCAAAACCCCACAACCTTGCTAAAAGTTCCTATTATCTAACTTAGCAAATTTTTTACATTCTTATGGATTTTAACTTGTATCTTTCTGATTAATAGTGAATTTGCACGTTTTTCAGACCATATTTTCAAAAATTTGTGGGCCTATTGGGCTTCCCCTTCTGTAAATTGCATGTTCATATCCTTGGTTCAGATTTCTATTGAGTTTCCTGACTTTGCCTTGTTGACTTACACTCATTAATAAATATTCCATGTCAACTAGGCTCTTCATGTTTCAACAGACTCTCAGGTTATGGTAAGAGGATTTATCGAAAAAATACATATGAAAATAAGGAAGACAAACATCTATGGAAAACAGGCTCTTGGGAATCCAGGAACAGTAAGACCTTGATTGGTATCTATTTTTACAACAGAAAAACATGGTTCAAATAGCTCTGGAGATAGGTTGTCTGCTTGTCTCTTAGAAGATCTTGTTGATAGTGCTCCACCCCTATCCCTTAGGATCCTTTTTTATTGTTTTATTTTTTGTCACCTTCCTCTGCTTTGAGGTATTTTCCACATCTAACAGCCAGAACTTGTAGCTGATTCCCAGGGGACTGCCCTTGGCTTGATTACACTGATCTTCCTTTGTTCATGTGCTGGAAGCCCAAAGTCCCTAGAAATGTACATTCCTTCAAGATAGCCCTTAAAAAATGATCAACTGGCTTGTAATTAGGAGAGCCTTAACTCCCTTGCCTACTCTGAGGCTCAATCCACACCCCTGAGTTATCCTGCAAGAGACGTCTGAAGCTGGGGGATCAGCTCATCCCAGTCTGCCTGCAACGTTTCCAACTTTAGCACTGAAATCCCCGTGTCCAGGAACCACTCTTAGTCCTGGGTAAAACTTTGCCTGAATTCACATTCTTGCTTATCTTCCTCTCTTCTGTCTTGCTTCCCTAACCTCTTACTAGTGTCTACTAGGAGTAGTTCCTTAATAAATGACTTGCACTCAAAGTTATCTCAGAGTCTGCTACTGGGGAAACTGACCTAAGACACTTTCTTAAGTGGAGTTGGTCAATCCAATACTCTACTGCACTGTTATTATGACTCAGCTAGCTTCTCTGACCTTTTGGCTCCTAGTCTTCTACTAATAATGTGTATCTCTAGGGCTCAATTTTTCACTTCCCTAGAGACAACCATGACCTGATGGGTCCAGTTAGGCAGCATGATTCTGCTGGGAATAATTTAAGTACCAAAAGACGTGTAACATGTTTAGTAGATGCTCTTTGTCATAAAATAGCTTCTACTAAAAACAAAAACAACAACAAAAAAACCAAAGCTTTATTTTATTATTATTTTATTAAATGCTGAATATCTTATGAATTCAGGAATCTTATACAGTGCTACCCAAGAGGAACTTTTTAAGTAACAGTGATTATAATAGATGTAAGCTAAAAGGCAAGGCAAAAAGTAGTGGCATAGGGATAAAAGTTTTGAAAAATCTTGTCTTATTATTCCATAAGAGAAAATATAATGAGAATTTAAAAGTAGCAAAATTTTCTAGTAATAGCATTTCATTCATTAATGTATATTTTGTAGCCTCAGTTTAGGCAAGCAGTTCCTTATAATGCACAGCTTATGAATACATAAGTGTTAAAGATTTTATCTACTTGCATGCTATTAGATGAATCTGCTCAAAATGTTTGTGATTTTGATGGGAGATTTTGCAACTATGAAGGTTGATTTCTTTTAAGCTCTGAAATTTGTTTGAACTTACTCGTATAAGGAATACCAAATTAGCTTGTTATGCTTAGAACCATTCAAGTATGTCCAATTTGCATTCCCATATTTGAATCTCACACATTCAATTGAATTTTCTTTCCATTGCTTTCTCTGGCTTCCTTAAAAAGATTGTGAATGACACACATATTTTTGGATGTTTCATAGCTATACTTCCCAGAAGATTTGCCTATTTCAGAAGATTTTATTATCTTTTAATTTATATGCATTTTTTTTTTCTGGAGGATAGTGAGATTCTGAAGATTTAAGCATTTAAGGATTTTGCATCTACTCCCAAGCTGCATGCTTATAGGAACAACTATTATAGTGTCTGTTCTTTTAATATAGGATTATATTCAGAACTTTAGTATGGATCTTGGAGGTACTTTTAAGAGATTTTTTAATATTTTTATCGTTTTATTTGGACACTATATGATTCCTGGATAGCCCTTCATGTTCTTCTGTAGGGAGCTCTTCATATTCTCAGAAAAGGCCACTTTATTATATTTAATAACTGCTTAGATATTTACTCTTCTCTATAAAAACCCTGGTAATAATCAGCCTGAAGCAACAGGGCTTCTGCTTTTTGAAGTATAAGTTGGTCAACAGAAACTTTAGAGCAGGATACAGTGTGCCTTGAGAAACAGCCTTTAGTCTATATCTTTCCGTATAACCCATGGCTTTTATTTTATTTTTTAAAAAATTTCAATGTTTTAATCAAAGTAACTAATGTATAATATAAAAATCAAATAGTACTGAAAAGCTTCCAATAGAAATGGTTCCCTCATTCTTCCAGCCCACCACTCCTCTCCCTCGATCCTTCTAACGTCAACAATGTTTTACTGAGGGTTAATTTGTAATGATTTCCCACAAAAAATTATCTCTAAAAAATATAATTCAACGACTATATCTTGAGTTATAATTGTTTTTTGTGTATGAGGAAGATTAGCCCTGAGCCCATCTTCCTCTATTTGATGTGGGGGACACCACCACAGCATGGTTTGCTGAGTGGTGCGTAGGTCTGTGCCCAGGGTCTGAACCGGTGAACCC